>NC_051433.1:14073500-14075604 GCF_001649575.2 Kryptolebias marmoratus | reverse complement strand
GGATTCCCCCGGAGGAGCTGGCCCAAGTGGCTGGGGAGAGGGAAGTCTGGGTCTCCCTGCTTAGGCTGCTGCCCCCGCGACCCGACCCCGGATAAGCGGAAGAGAATGGATGGATGGATGGATGGATGATTATCTTTATTATTCCCTCTGTATCAATCAGTGTTGCTCTTTGAGTATCTGCTGTCATTATTGCCATATAAATTTAAATACCTTTTTTTCGCAATTTTAACAGTTTTACTGTACTGAGCCCTTTTGTGCATGCTAAATATAGTAAATGCAGTTGTTCCCTCTTTTACTAAATAGATACAGTAAATAATTCAGTTTAGCATGTACAACCCTCAGGAAATAATGGAAAAAAAAGGTTTTATTGGTGCTGTGTGGAAGCTAATAAGACAAGGGAAGCAATGACTAATTTAAACCAGGAAATTGGATGGAAATTTAATTTTCCACAGCAACAGATTTACTTTAATTAACTGTAATATGGGAGCCTTGACACTTCTCTTTTGAGCTGATCTTTGATGACATAAGGCTCACCCATCCTTTTTTTAAATCTTATTTTTTTCTTTCTTGGTCACAGGGTGAATGTAGAAAATATGATCAAGTAGTTTCCAAGCTGACCACTGGAAACAACATTTTCAACTTTTGTGTGCCCCTGACAGCCGTTTCAGGTTCTCATAGCCATCACTGAGGGGATCAGCAGCTAATCAATCTTGTTCTTGGACTGGAAAAGGGTTTGCAGGTTATGCGGGATTTAGAAAGTCAAACTTGCCCTGGTGATGGAATGCTGGAGCAGCTCGTTTTTTTTTTTTCTGTCAGTGAGATTTGAGAACACGTGGAAATGTGCCCAATCAGTTTATTTGTGAGTTTTGTCAATTTGGAGAAACTTGGTTTCCTTGTAGTGTCCTGCAAGGGGTGGTTTAGGTGCACTGGGACCCTTAAATGAGCCATTTGATCACTACATAGATAGGGAGCTGTGTTTGCAGTGCTGGTTGTAAGTCAGACGTGTGTGTTAGAATGAGTGGATTGCCAACTTTAGGTTTAGCTTCTGCCTAAAGCTGGGTAGTTCAAGGATCTTTCTTCTTCATAAGTGGGAGTAGAACGCTGATAGACAGGTGGCTCTGTTGTAGTAAAGAGAGAGCTGAGCTGCACAGTGAAGCTAATGATTTGTAACTATTGAAAGAATGAGATTGCAAATAAGTATCTGAAATAAGATTCCTTTAAAAGACAGGTGTGGGCTTACCATCAGGTGAGAAGAGTAAAAAGTTCAGCCGTTCAGGAGGTGCTCAGAGTGGAGCTGCTGCTACTCCGTATCATAAATATTCAGTCGAGATAGTTTAGGAATTTGTTAAGAATGCCTCCCTCTTCCAAGGGAAGCGTTTCAAACGTGTCCCCCTGGAAAGACGCCTCAGGGCAGACCCAGAACATGCTGGAGAGAGATTCTCTCACAGCTGGTTTGGCAATGTGTCAGTATGAACCACCTACCCCCCAGTCCACCACCTCCACCACCACCTCCATCCCTCAGAAGAGCTGGAAGGTAGAAGATGAATGTATGCATATATGTATGTATGTTTGTTTTTGTGTTACTGTATTTATGTATGAATGTACCATATGTATGTATGTATGCATGTCTTTTCAAGGATTCAAGGATTTACGTGTGTATGTATGTGCGGGTATGTCTGTATATATTGCTATAAGTATGTGTTTGTATACAAAACAATGTATGTATAAAATTGGAAATCACAGCCACAAATGTTTGCTCTCGTTTTTATGATTTTTTTTGGATTGTTGTTACTTTTATTTTAGTGTAGCTTGCATTTAAATTTTTTGATATGGTTATATTTATAATTGTATTTTATACTAATGTTTTTTATTGATTGAAATGTGTTATTTGTGCATAACAGGTCTCTTTTGCAAATGAGGCAATTGTGTCTCAACGAGGCTAACCTGTTCAAATAGAAGAAATGAAATGCATGCATACACACTGCATGATGTCTGTATGTATGTATGTATGTATGTATGTCTGTCTGTCTGTCTGTCTGTCTGTCTGTCTGTCTGTCTGTATGTATGTATGTATGTATGTATGTATGTATGTATGTATGTATGT
>NC_051433.1:14002192-14072304 GCF_001649575.2 Kryptolebias marmoratus | reverse complement strand
CTGTCTGTCTGTCTGTCTGTCTGTCTGTCTGTCTGTCTGTCTGTCTGTCTGTATGTATGTATGTATGTATGTATGTATGTCTGCCTGCCTGCCTGCCTGCCTGCCTGCCTGCCTGCCTGCATGCCTGCCTGCCTGCATGCATGCATGCATGCATGCATGCATGCATGTATGTATGTATGTATGTATGTATGTATGTATGTATGTAAGTATGTATGTATAGATGTATGTGTCAATATTATGGTTTTAAGGATCCAAGATGTCAGGCAGGTGACCCATTTACCCATTACATTTCATAAAGTAAGACAAAACTAAACAGGGCTGTAAACTATTGAAGACACCAGGGCACATCGCACGGAATGAAAACTACGATGAGGAACTGAAGTTTGACATAAGAAAAACAGTATCATAAGTACTGGGGAGGGTGATTACTGAATGACAAGGAGGTGAGCTGATTCACGGATGAGGGACAGCTGTAAAAGGAGCAGCAAGAAGAAGAACAGAAAATCAAACACAACAATCT
This sequence comes from Kryptolebias marmoratus, assembly GCF_001649575.2. Taxonomy (NCBI): domain Eukaryota; kingdom Metazoa; phylum Chordata; class Actinopteri; order Cyprinodontiformes; family Rivulidae; genus Kryptolebias; species Kryptolebias marmoratus. The sequence continues at coordinate 14,071,784 of NC_051433.1, read as the reverse complement.
AACACAGTCAATAGAAGGATTAATGGAAGCAAACTGTCTTTAGGACATTTTTGTTTGCAGTGCTAAACTCAAATAAAATAATTCCAACATTCACTATCTTAAAGTACACATGTAACCCAGCATAATATTAGCATTTTTTTCTTTTTGTGTATATTTTCTACAAATCTCTGTTTCAAAATGCAGCTATTTTAAGTTTGCAGAACAGCCAAGAAAAGCTGTTTCAAAGTTTATTGCTTTGCAAGTACTGAGTGATTTGGTGAAATGCTGACCTTGACAGTGAAGCTACTGTAGTGGTTAATTGACTTCCCCAATTAGACCAGTGGAAAGAAAGAGCTGATGCAGTTCGAGAGCTTGCTGACACTTTGTAACTCGTAAAGTCATTGCAGTGTCCAATAGCATTGATCATGTACCCCTAACAAGGTGTTTGCACCTTTATATCTCTGCTTTCTGGACTCGATTGTTCCCATGGCATTTATACAGAAGATTTTGCACTTCAAGTGTGTTTAATTACTCATTCTTTTCTGTATGTTCAAGGTTAATTATAAGTTAGTTTTTATGGCATTGAATACATCTGTAAAGTTTTGCACTTTTTGTGGTGTTTTTATTCCATGATTATATGCTTTAAATCCTGAGAGGATGGTTGCTTAATATCGCAAAGTCACAGGGAAACCATTTTTTCAAGCACACAAGGATTTTGACCTTGTATTCCTATAAAGAGTAGATTAACATCCGGCACTGAAAATGTTTTTTATGTGTCAACAGTAATCCATAAAACACATTACTCTTAATTAAATACAGTATTGAGTGTCCTTATGTAAAGGAGTCACTAAAAGATTTATTAAAATTACTAACTTTGTATTAAAACATATTGATTTGACTGGTACTGCGAGTTCATTTGGAGGAATCCAGAGCTCGGGTCCTGATGGTAAAACTATGCATGTGTGTTCATTTATCTGTTCATTTTTTAGCATGTCGTCAAAGTAAACATCTGTAAACTGGTTGTGGCGTTTTCTTAACGTCTTTTTGTTGAAACTGTTTCTTTGTGAGTTTGTCTGTGACATGCCACAGCTTTATTTAAACTCGTCATAACAAGAAGTAAGCAGTCCGGTTTTTAATTGCCACAAAATGTGTACAATATGTTAAACACTCACAGTGTGCAGACAAACATGAATCACGTAGAATAGACTTTATTCTGCTTTCCATCAGGTGCTCTCAGTTGGACCAAAATCTGTCTCTCTTTTTTTTTTTCCTTCACTCTCCAGAGACATTCTGATGGGTTTAGGCAGCGGGAGTGTTTAATCACTGGATACTCAGCCGAGCAGAAGTATATGTTTATACTGGCAAGATGACATGATGCACTGAGTGTCTGTGGGACTCGGCTCCTGGTTTCAGCTTTACTGTGTTACAGATTAAACCCATTAGAGTTAGTTTTTGTTTTTTTTTTCCTCGAAATCTAGTCCATCCAGAAATTCCAAACGCTCATCATAGTTCTGTTCCTGATCCAGGCCTTTATGCTTTATTAGATGTCTTTTGATAATTTGCTGGACTGAACCTGTGATTGAATTTCTGTTTTGATTTGAAGGATTTCTTTGGTGCACATGGAGAAAACATTATCATGATGCAGATCAACAAACGTCTCCCTGCTGCTTGTGGTAATATTTAGAGGCTATTATTTACAAAAATGCCTCGGTGTCTTTGGATGGTCTTGATTATGATAAAAAAAATTGCTTTTTGCGTTCTATTTTTACAATATTTGTTAGATGTGTATTTCTGCAGGATGGAAGATAGGTTCGTGTTCATTATCACTGAACGTTTAATTGTTTTCTGTCATAAAATCATCTTGTATGCTTTTATTGATAAATAGAAAAGAAGGATAATAAATGCAATCTGTATTTATAAACTCTAAAACCAGAAAAAAGAACAGGAGCTCAGACAAAATGTCAGGATTCCTGTTTTCCACTTACCACTTCATAATTCAGGATGAGAATAACAGTGTGGGTTTTTCTACCAGGTGGTGCTGTCACTTCTGACACGCTTCACGCTCACAGTATGCTACTACTACCACAATGAATTATAGCTCAATATCTGTAAAAATGAAACAATTTTTTTAGCCATTATTGGTTGACTAATGACAATTAGCTGTGGCAGCCATCTTAAATTAGTTTGATTCCAATTAGTTTATTACTTGTGGATGTACACCCAGTGATTACTTTCTGAGTTTCATTAAAATCTGTCCAGTGGCTCATGAGATATTTTGGTAACAGACATATAAATGCACACACACACACACACACACACACACACAGGGAAAAATATTGTTGTCCACTTTTCATCTTTCAGCAGCGGGGCAATTAAAAGTTACCATTTAGGCCCGTGTTTTATTCTCAAAGTAGCATAAAGTCACCCTACAGAGAGATCAGTGGGTATATCATGAGCACCATTTCTACACTCGTGTCCTGCATGTTGCAGCATTTCCTGCAGCTTTTTATTTACCTGTTACTTTTGATTGGCACACGATCCAAAACACGAGAGTTTGTTCTTGCAGAATTACTATTTCAAACATGCAGCTGCTGTACGAGGAGGTCCAGCAAACACACCGAAGGATCTCTGCAGCATTTTTATAGATTTGTTCTTCTCTCCATATGGCTTTATGTTCAGAATAACATTAGGCATGTTGTTGATGCAAAGCAGCTGCATGTGGAGGTAATCCCTGGAACAGGAGCTCGTCAGCTTTCTCATTCAGTCTGCATGATGAGCTGAATTCGCTTGACAAGGTGTCACAGTAGTGCTCTGCGCTTTGCCTCATTGGTGTTGGACTGTTATCTGTTCGCTACATGTAAATCTACATCTAATGAGACCCAGAGCGCCGAGTCCTGGAGCCCTGCGTTGCCCGGAGCGTGAGGTCAGACCTGTCTGGCATCTTAACAATGGCTGCAGCTGAGGAGGATTACAGGAAACAGGTGAAGAAGAGATGTGAAGCTATGGCCTTGTAGCCCTCTCCTTACAGATATTTCTGGCACAACATTATCTTTGTGCTTATACCTAAATAAAGGATATTTCTCTCACCATTAGGAAATATATCTCTGTGTCATGTGGCAACAAAACTCCTCCTGGGCTTCCAGATCTGCTCACGCAGGTGCAAAGATTTATGGCATTTCTTGTTTCTGCTCCTAACTTTTATGACTTGCGATGTTTGTTACAGACTCAAGCGATAGTGTAACTGCTTGAGTCTGTCTGTCTGAGTTTATATGCCCGTCTGTTAGCAAAATATCTCATCAACAGCTGGATGTATCTTAATTAAACGCTCAAAAAGTCATCATTGGACGTATGTCAACAACCAAAAAACACAAAAATGGCTAATAACTCAGACAAATTTACAGATATTGAACTAAAATTTGGTGTGGTGGTAGCTGAGAGGCATCCCCAACATATACTCTGAGTGCTAACAGGTCACTCGAAAATTTAAAAGTATATCATGCAAGGCGGCAGGTGATATGCATTTCTTTTAGAAATGTAATTATTTCTAGCTCTTGAGTCAAATCGCAGATTATTTTAGATGTGAAGTGCGACCAGCAAATGCAATTAAAAAAATTTGAAACACCTGACATGATAAAAACCATTTTAGATAACAGATACTTTTTTTCTTATAAGAACTTAGATTTGTTATTTTGAGTTTTAAATGTGGTTACATAAAAAAATGAAATTTAGAAAAACGAAAACAAAACATATGGAATTTTGAGGAAAAAATTACTCAAAATAAAGAGTAAAATTGATTGTATAGGATCCTAATTATGTGACTAAGAAATTTAATGAGTAAAAGATAAAATTAGGATTTCTATTCAACTTTTGAGACTAAATTATGGTGTTTTTTGTATCATTCTGGGAGGATTCCTCTGGTGCTTTTGTGCAGCCTAAACACTGTAACCATGTTAACAAACTGCTACACACCTGGATCAACCTCCTGCTCAGAAAAATACACCCGACAGTGAAAACAACAAGAACAAGAACTGCACGGTTGCTCGGGATTATCAGAAATGCTTCATGGAAAGAGTAGAAATAATGTCGAGCTATTAATGGCCATGCATGAGCGCTGCTGTGTAGCTGCTCCAATGTGAGCTGTGATTAAAGCCCACCGTCAGCCACTGAGGACACACAGACCAGTTCTTATTAAGCTGCTGGGCTATAGGAGCTTGTCAGCAGCCATGTTAGTAATAAATTCTGGGGGAATTGTTATGCATTTTAAGATTTCCCTCATTCCTCAAGTATGCAAAGAATGTGCAGGCGTATTAAAGGTGTGGAGAGTCAGAGAGCTCAAAGGACCCTCCAAACAACATTATTCTCTCCCACAGAAAACATCTCTGATGAACAGCCTGTGATGCCTGACGTTGTTGTGAAACACATTTTTGTTTAATTTGTTTATCTGCCACACCTCAAACAAGCCATTCTAAATGATGTCTGACATGCATAGGTGCTGTTTGTGTGATCCCACGCCGTTTCTGTCATTCTGTCACCTTTTTTTCTTTTTTTTAAAAACATCTTTTAACCCACAACTTTTGAATACCTCGACGGAAGTTTTATTGCCTTCCACCGAAAGTTGAAGGTGGGCGATAATGTTTTTACCTGCGTTTGTCTGTCTGTTAGCAGAATATCTCATGCACCACTTGTTGGGTTTTAATGAAGAGCTAAGAAAATAATCATTCACACCCCACTGTTCTTAGAATATAAAGAAAAAAATTATGACTCAGTCAGTTTTGCAGATATTGAGCTAAAAATGAGGTGTGGTAGCAGCTAAGTCAAGTCAAGTCAAATTTATTTATATAGCACCTCTCAGCAACAAGGCGATTCAAAGTACTTTACAACATGTGAACACAAAAATACAAAGTCATAAAACACACACAACAATATCTAAAATATGAGCTCAGATAATCGAAATTAATTCATGAAACTAAACATACCTAAAACATGAGACACTAAATAAGACACAAAAGTACAGAGTAAGACTTATCTAAAATAAGTCATACTAAAGATAAACTGAGGAAAACCAAACTAAGATATAATAAAACTAAACTAGGATTTAAAAACCTCAGCTGAAGAGATCAGACATGATAAAAGCTAAGTTAAACTAAACTAAACTAAAGGTACTGGAAGGCTAGTACCGAAGGCCAGCTAAGAGTTAAAAACATTTTAATAAAAGGCCAACTAAAAGTGTCAGTGTATCAAAAAAAAACACCACATGCTTCGTGTCCTTATTATGCATGCAGCATGTACACTTTAAGATGCAAGCATCGCTGAAAATGTCACTGAAAATAAAGGTTCTGCCATCGACCCATTACCTTACAAGTCTATTGATTGACTTCAGCTCCATTTATCCTTTAGGAACCAAGTTCCAGGGCCACTTGGTTTGGACAGAAACGGGTAAAAATATTGCAGTTTGTGTGTAAACTTGAGAAAAAGAAACACAAAAGGAAACTGAATGACATTACAAGTAAATTTATTGATCTTATGCAACATAAAACATTAACTACCTGAGGGAGTTTCCTTTGCATCAGATCTTTGTCTGCGACACTGAGGCGGAGGAAATATGAAACATGAAAATGTCTCTTTTCCACATATTTTTATGAAAGGTTTCTTTGATCTACTCAGACGCTCTCTCATATATAAAGAGTTCCTTCTTCATCCCCCCAACCGTCATCCAAAAGGGATGTTTCTAAACCCTGCTGCCGATGGAGGAGAAGGAATTTGAATCCAAATTCTGATACTTTTTCAAAGTGATTAAAGAATAAAAGTAAAGAAATCGTTCACAGTTATTGTCTTACATGTTGCAGATAGCTCTTTGAACCTCAGCTTGGAGAAAAAGGGTTTGATTCTGACCAGACTGATGAGCTAAAGGCTAGTCTGAGCAGGGCTAAAACCAAAAAGATTCCTGCTGTCTTAAAACAACTCCAGTCGTGAAGCTGTTACGTCACCATCAATTTTGCATTACATGGTTATTTACATAAATTTCAGGGTATTTGCTAAAGCATACTGAGGCAGCAGCAGCTAGCTGTAGCACTTTCAGCAGGAATGTCATAGTGTTTCTGCTAAAACAATCAAAACTTCAAAACTGACAGCAATGTAAGTTTAGAAATTAGCATTCCCATGAAACTCAATTAAATTTATGAGACTGGTTTTGTTTTAAGATGGTAAAATTCCACATTGGTCTCGAACCAGATCGGACCAGCCATTAGCTCATCAGTCCTGTCAGAATTAAACTCTATTTTATCCAAGCTGAGGTTGTTCAAAGATCTATGTACAACAGGTAAGATAATAATTGTTTATAACTTTTCTATAGAATGCCACTACAAAGGATCTGAACTGTCTCTTTAAGTGAGCCAACATGTGTTTTCCCACCTCACTTGAATTATTCTCAAAATATTTTAAAGGGTATTGCCACCGGATGATTTTATAACCTGATGTGTTGATATTATTCTAACCACAGCACTGTGCTGCTTGTATAATTCATGTTTGTTGTTTGTTTTCTTTTCCTTTAGTCACTGAAACACCTTCTGGTCTAATGAAAAACATGGTTGCTTGTCCTATATGTTCTTGTGGAACAGTGGCTTCTCAGGTGGAACAAATTAAATTTTGTTTATGTTCTGTCGGTGTGTACTGCTGCCGGAGAGCCTCCCCTTGATGGACAAGAAAGACAACTTTACAGGGAGACACAGTGATTTATACAAACTCGTGCCAAGACGTCACAACTTTGCTTGTCGCTAATCTTTAAAGGATAATTTATGGAACAATAGGGGGCACTGAAAATGGAAAGCTGTTGTTTCTGCTGCAGTTTCGCCATCATGTGGCCACTGAACGAACTGCAGGTTTGCAATTCATTTATATACAGCAGTAGTTTTATTTATTCATTTATTTTACCTCGTCTTCCCAAGTAGTTGCCATCTTGTGTCAAAAAATTTTTCATTTTTAAATAAATCATCTATTTTTTCATTCAGGGGCATCAAAATAAAAAAAAGTAGAGCTTTTACATTTAAACAGCATAAAAAATATTCTATTAGAAGCCAAAATCAGACTTGATGCAAGTATTTGTTTTACCTTCAAACCACAATATTATATATTATTAAGCGTGCCAGCTTGTGTATGAGCCTCAAAACTCTGCCTAAAGTTGCAAGAAAACCTTTTTATTAATAATTGTAAATAAACTGTGGTATGATCATTCATGTTTGTAGTTTGCAGCATGTCTGAATGATCTTCATAAGCCAGGTTTACAGACAAACTCAACCTGACTGAACCGAAACACACTGTGTGGCTTTTATGGCATTTAAAAGAACACGCTAAATCAGTGGTGTCCACTCCTGCTCCTGGAGGTCCACTGTCCTGAATGTTTTTGGTGTTTCTCTGCTTTGATACCTGATTTGAGTGACTGAGTGATTAACAGGCTTCTGCAGAACTTGAAGACCTGCTGAAGAGCAGGGAAATATCTAAAACCTGCAGGATGGTGGACCTCCGGGACCAGGATCAGACACCACTACACTAAATGCACTGAAGATTTTTTCTTAAGCTGCATTAAATGTTCAATAAAGACGTTTAGGAATGTGAGTTGCAGGAAAGTTCTTTTCTAAAAGTTCTGCAAAGTTTGCAAAGTCTGATGTTTTTCTCTTTCTTATTTACCTGTTTGTTCCTCTTCAGGGTTGAGAGGAGCTGGTGTTTATGTCAATAGGCAAGAGGAGGGGTAATGAGAATTTAGTTGTCATTTAACTTATCCTGCATGTTTTTGGTCTGTGGGAGAAAACTGGAATACCTGGAGAAAATGCAAACTCCACACAGAAAGTAATCATTTTTTTAAATAACTATTTGCTGCGAGGCACCAGCGTAAACCACCTGCTCTACCATGCAGCTCCACTATGTGAACCATCTTTATTATTATTGTTCACATGCTTTCTAGCTACAGAGACATTTCTGGAGGTCCACGGGCCTGTCAATTAGACAAATAAAATATAATAAAATAAAAATAACCTTGTCACTACTCTTTTTAATTGTCGGCATCCTCCACAGAATTGACTTGGAGCTCAACTTGCAAACTTGAGGGAAGCTACAAATAATGAGCACAAGAGTAAAAACAAAAACTGCCTCTGCAGCAAAAAAAAAAAGGTATGTAGCTGCAAAAATATAACAGAACATGTTCTTATCTGATGATAAACAATCAGAAAGAGGAAATGCAAAGAAAACCTCAAAAGTTACTAACTTGCTAAAAAAAAATTCCAGTCTACCATGTGAATAAATCGTACACCAGTAGAACCCAGCATCAAAAACAAAGCTGGTTAAATGGTAATATCTTACTAAAAGCAAAGTATCTCAGAGACAGATTAAACCATGTGTTTTTTTATTATTAGCTATCAATCTGTTGTGTTTTGTCTTTGAATTTCCCCAGTATGAAAAGCAAGAGCAGTCACCTGTCTTACTTTTTTTTTTCCTGTTTCAGTTCTGACTTCAGATCAGCCTTGATCCACAAACACAAGACAAAAGACCGGTCACAGAGCGTGATGCTTTATTCATTGTGTTTTATTTCAACGCAGGAGTTCTCCACATCCAGTCAGTGAGACGACTTACACCACATCACAGGTTTTCAACCAACCAGACACTCGCCAACAAACGGCTTCACCAGACGAACAGTTAAAAGGGAAAAACGGTGTGACGGGAAATTCACACTCCAGTCACTGACATGGACTCACGCTGCTCTTTAACTGTCATATTCTCTCTCTTTTTTTTGTTTGTTTTTTGTTGTTTTGATCACATGTACATCACATCACACATGTAGGAGAAAATGAGAGTGCACCTTGTAGCTAAAACACGACAGAAGTCTGTATCTGTGACAACTTCTTTTTGAAATGACAAGAGGCTCAACCACAGCACAAGCAGACCACAGAGAAAACCAAATAACCAAAATATTCAGAGATGATTCTACTGGTGATTCATGTTTACAGCAGTTCTAGTTTATGTTTTTTAGCTCCATCAGATTCATCCAAACTTGGACGAGGAGTTTCTTCTATCAGTCATAGGAGGAATATTTCTGCACAATGTGTAATATTACCTAAGTTGGTTTGACAACAAAAAGGCAACATCAGTTTATAATAAAGAATAGGCAACGTATTTAAAAAGAAGAAAATACGAAGAAAAAGCTAAAAGTTCAATAAAAAAAGGATGCTGTGCACAAAAGGCACTCAAATGTTATGTTTCACTTACACAAGTGTGTAAATAACAAAAAAAATCTAGTTAAATATGAATATTTCACCTCATATAATCATGTGCTTTTTGAAACATTGTCTTCATAGATTTTTAACAGGTGCAGAACCGTTACAGATACCAGGAGCCACATGGATCAATCTAAGCATCATGAGAACAGCTCCAGAAGAACCTCATAATGCCCCTGAAAGGTTAATTAACCGCTGATTCATTAAAAGAAGAAAACAACACCAGCAGGAACCAGCAGAGGGAGGGAGCGTACCACTTTAAATGCTTTGTTTCATTTCGTTTTGGCTTTAAAAGTTCTCCTCCCGCACAAACGCAGTGATACGTCCATCCATCACGGTTACAAAAAAAGGAAACAAAACATCCAGCAAAAGTTTACAGTTTGCAGCAAGTATCTGTAGCCGACAGTGGAATCAGTGCCTTTTACAAACCGGTTGTTAACTTAGTCAAAGTGATCTTTTAAAGTGGGGTTCTGTGGAAAGGTTGTGGACAACAATGTCTTACCTGCTGTAGATGGCTTTTTGAATAGCCTGAATTTGAAGAAACAGAGTTTAATTCTGAGCTGATTGATGTGCTAACGGCTAGTGTGGGACCAAATGATTGCTACCATCTTAGAACAACTCCAAGCTTAACAATGATAAGAGTGTTGTTATAAAAAACTTTTCACCACCATCGGTTTTTCTTTATGCTTGGTTCAAACGGTGCCATGCAACCTTTACATTCCCTGCCGTGCAAGCTCTTAAATTTTGATCCTAACTCGTGTCACGATGTGCAGAACAAGTTTTAAGAGATGCTGGAATCTATGAATTCGGTACATCACAGAGATCTGACAGATATCAATCCAACCAAGTCGTAGTTCGTTTGTCGTAGGTCGTCGTAGGTCATGAGCCTGTCTCACTGAACAACCACAGACCACTGCTTCATCTCACAACCAAAAATCTTTTTGACGAGCAAACATTTTGTCTAAGAAAGATGAATATCACAGTGTGAGCCCGACTTTACTGGGCTGTCCTGGCAGAAAGATTATGATTATCCTGCTGGAAGAGTCACAAGCTGCACTGGAAGTGCTACAGCTAACTGCTGCTGCTTTTTGAACTTGCAAAAAAAAACAGAATTCTCTATAAATAAGTGTGTAATGTGAAGTTGACAACGATGTAAAAGTTTATAAAATAGCCTTTGGATAAAAACTTACATTATCCCTTTGGGAGGTGGTGTCCAGTCCCGGTCCTGGAGGGACACTATCCAGCATGTTTCAGTTGTTTCTCTGCTCAAACATCTTAAATGTGCAGGATAGTGGCCCTCCTGGACCAGGATTGGAAACCACTGCCTCAGGGAATCCATAAAGTATTTATCTATCTAAACCCTATTTCTCCAAACTGAAGCCATTCAAAGAGCTTTCTACAACAGGTAAGGTATTAGTTGTTCTTCACTTTTTCACAGAACCCCACTTCAAAAGATAGATTCACCTAAACTGTTTATCCACCTTTTAAAATCAAGCAGTTCTCATTTACTAGCAGCGCAACGTGAACTGCTGCGTAAAGCTTAGCGCAATAGTCTGAACCCACAAAACCCTTCAGGAGAGTTTTTTCAGTTTAAAGTTGAATGAATCTGTGCATTTCACCAGGGGCAAGGCACCATATCCAGCGAGTGTGACGTTATGTGAGTCACCCATGCAGAACTGAGCAGACTCTCTGCACTAAAACTGTCAGAAGACAGGAGGTACAGCAGACGCAAACACTGAAATATTATGCAGTCTTCACCCAGCAGTAAAAGAGGGGTGGACACTCTGAATATCAGCGATGACAAGTAAAAGGCAGAAAGTAAGGAGACCGGTCCGATAACAGTCTGTCACACTAAACAGTAACAGTAAGCTCACACTAAAGTGCCATACTCTGGACGAGAACAGCATTTTATATTTGAAGGAGAACCTTAAGAGGGTACACTATTGCTTCTGAGCTTAAAGTAAAATTAAAAAAAAAAAATCACCCAAATCAGATTTTAACATGAAACACTCAAGCTGTAAAGTACAACTGAATATGAAAAAGCACATTTATTCAGTCTCTTTTTTTTTTCTACAGTACTATTTTCCAAATGCATTCTAAGTACACAGCAAGTTTTACAGTCATAATGAATTTACTGTAAATGATTAAAAAAACTGGTGGTTTATGGTCTTTACACGTGCAACTCGGACCAATCCTTCGGCTCTGTCTGCATTAACCTGTACACCATGAACTCATGACTGGCTATAGTTTATGTACAAGTTTTAACGTGATTCGTATATTTGTTGGCGAGTTACGACTTCTGCGTTTCGTTTACAGCGTGCGAAAAGAAACCGTGGAAAACGGGAGCGTCGGGTCTGCCCGCCGTCCAACCATGCAGGATGGTCGTGGATGATCTGTTTTGTATTACTGAGGCACTGATCAGCAGTCCTCTTCATGCCAAGATGCTTCATCCACTGCAGCGCTGCCACGCACATGCCAATTTTAAAATCTAGCTCTCACTGACAACAAGGCTTTAATTCATTTTTCAAATATTTGGAAAGATTTGACATTTTTTGTCATCTTTTTTTTTTAATCACATTTCCACTTAGTTTTTCTGATCCCTTCATGCAGAAACAAATGTCTTCGGGTTTGTTACTTTGCTGAACGTGATTTAAAATGAAGGAGAAAAAAAAAAGGCATGGTGACTTCAAGTAGGTTTGTATTTACAGCAGTAAGGCCTGTGCCCTAAACGGTGATCAGAGGTGGTATTTTAGCCTGGATGCCTACAACAGTTCAGATGAAGTGGCTCCAGCTGGACTTAGTCTCATCAGCGGAAACCAAATTTTTCACAAGTATTGCTTTACTGTAAATTGATGCGTCTCTGTGAGGAGAACATGGCCACAGACTTCTGTTCAAGCTGAGGTATAACTGAAATACAAGTACACATTTAGTCAAGTTTCAAAGTATTACACCATCTTTGCAGCTTCTGCTGCTGCTCTATCACCATACTCCTGTACAGAAACGTTTCAGCTGCTTGTATTTGTCGTCAGCAGAGCCTTCTCGCCGCTACATGCTCCCAGATTTCTCACCGCCGTCACCTGAAATGTTCACGTTAGAGCCCGAGGCCGCGCTGTTACCCGGGAACATCTTTTCGGTGGGAGTTACAGCGGGGCTGCCGACCCCCGAGGAGCTGGAGCTGCTCGAGAGGTGCTGCGTCTGAGAGGGGCGCACCGGCCTCATGGACGGGGGGCGCAGCTGAGCCCCCGCCATCCGGGCAGACAGGGCGGGCTTGAAGGTGGTCATCATCTCTGAGGTGGAGCTGCTGCTGTGGCGCATGGCTGCGTCCGGGTCACGGATCATGATGGTGTGGAGCGGGCTGCCGGGCTCGGAGCTCACGGGGTTCTTCATCGGCTCCAGGGTGTCCAGAACCACGTCGGGAGCCTGTTTGACAGTGTTCTGTCGCTCCAGCTCGCGCAGCTCGTGGAGAGCAGTCGTCATCGTCTTCTCTATATCCTGGAGAGAAGAGAAAAACAGAACATTCAGAACTGACTTATCTGTATTCACTATCACCCACTGATGAAAAGAGGATGATGATGTTTCTGCCTGTAAGTGTGTGTGTGTTTGTCTGTTGTGTTAGCAAAAAAAAACCACAAACCAATAATTGCATTTTAATGAAACCCTCAGAAAGCAATCATTGGATGTACATCTAAAATAATTAACTTTTGAAATCAACCCAATTCAAGTTGGCTGCCACAGCTGACTGAGTTTAGAAAACACAAAAAAAGCTACAACAATTCTACAAATACTGAGTTAAAATTTGTTACAGTAGTAGCTGAGAGTGATCCCTATCACCAAGTATCAACGGATCTAACAACAGATCGTACAATATCGGGGATAATGTTGTTTTCAAGATTTGACCAAAACAGCTACAAAAAGCCATCATTTCTTAGCATAAGTTTAAAACTCTGGCCTGAAAAGTGGCGGGTGATATGCATTCCTTCAAGGGATGTTCGGCCTTTAACTGTTTTAAATAATGTGAGAGCTGAAAATAAATATTAATTTTAAAAATTATATATATATATATATATATATATATATATAGAGAGAGAGAGAGAGAGAGAGCTATTTGAAGTGTTAGAGAAACAGTTTTTATACATTTTAACAAATAAATACATGCTCTCTTTTTATATCCCCGACATTTAAGGGAAAAAACACTAAAACAGTCATTTTATGATGTCGATCATTTGCCTAATTATTATGCTGAACATCAGTTTTTGTTCTTGGTCAACGACTCATTAAGGAGAAAGTCTTACCTCAGCTAAAGCTTCAGTCTCCATTGTTTTGTGGTCCCCCAGGCTGCTGTGGCGTGTGGCCCCTGTTACTGGTCTCAGCGGGTGGCCCTCAGGATATGTCTTCCTGTCCGGGTAGTTGATGCTGCCCGCACTACCAAAAGTGCCAAGCCTCCTTTTTTCAGGGCTCTCCATGCGGCCCTTGCTGATGGACATCTTGTGAGGACTGCTGGGACAGGCAGCCGCCCGCGGCGGGGTGTCGGCCACTCTGGTCGGGCTGTGAGTCTCTGCGCCGCTCCGACGGCGTGGGATGGCAGCTCCGTCTGATCGTAACCGAACCCTGCAGAGAGGGATGAAAACAAACTGATCAGGAAAACTCCTCAGGGCTGCAAACTGCTAAAACTGGAAAAGGGTTTGTTCTTAATTGCGTCCACCTCCCCATGACCCCTCCGAAGTTGTAATCCGACGGCTGCTCGCACGGTGATGGGATGTCATTTTTGGATGAGCTTTTTTCTTCGAGCAGCGGTCCACTGCTCGCTTCGCTGTCCGCTTTCTGGCTGAGGTTATCTGAGAACGCATCATCGCTGAGAGAGCAGAGATAGCTGTGTTGAGCTCAACATGAACAGCAAACGTCCACTTAAACCAACGATTAATCACTAACAATAACAAATTAAGCAGAGGCGACTCATTCTTCACACAGATGTCACGTACAGGTCTTGTACGACAATGTACTGATGTGGGATGAGGCCGTCGACGCCGTTGTGTCGGCCCTCCCACCAGTCTTCAGACGCTCGGTGATACAAAAGCAAAGAGGCTCCCTTCTTGAAGGACAGCTCTCTGGGAGTTCGACCAACGTAGTCAAACTTCGCAATGGCCTCAATCTGCTCAACCTCTGAAAAACACAAACAAGCAAAGAAGCGTCACTGATCACATGATTAGAGTCATGACGGCTGTTTCTTGCCAAAACAGAACTACCTAAAAGTTCTTTCAAAAGTTAACAATCACTTTGAATTTGATGCTGGGAGTATGTTTTACAAAAAAGTTCAGGTGATGGCAACAAGAAGAGGAAAAAACTGAGTCCTAAAGTATTAAAACTGGGAAGGAGTTCACACTTTTACAATAAAATTTCTCAATAAAAAAAAAAACTGCATAGAATTTGAGGATTTTATCATATATAATACAACTGTACATGTTTTGTTAAAACAGGCATCAAATCTGAGGTGTACAAGACCAGGTTAACAACCAGTAATGTCTAAACTGCTCCTAGTTTTAGGCTTTAAAGTGAAGCTGCAGTTGACACACACACACACAAAGTTTGTATTTCTTTCTTTACTGGGACATTGTACTGACTTCCATTCATTTCTGTAGCTTAACCCTGACCCTTGCCAGAAACTTACCATTTCCAGTTAATGCCTAACCCTAACCTAAACCCAATTCATACCATACCCTGAATCTAACTCTAACCTAAAACTCCTTCCACCCTGTTAGGACTGGGCTTTGGTCCTCATAAGGACTACCAGTCCTGACAAGGTAGGTGATTATACCAGAAAAGGTCCTAAAAGAGTAACAAGAACCAAATACACACATTTACACAGACACAGGTGTAAATATATGCCCAGTGAGCACAGTTCATCACTGCATCCACAAATAGTTTAAAAGAAAGATATAAAAACTCTTATTTCATTTTTATTTCACCTTTATTTAGACATGTCCTGTTTCAAGTGAACATAGGAGGTAAAAGTATACTTGCAACATATTAAACAGAACCAGAAAAAACAGATTTCTCATTCCTTTTTTCTTAAGTCCTGTGGATTCTCCGCTCTAGTTGTTATTCTCACACAAAAGCTAAAATTTATGATCGTAATGAATGAATTAGAATCAATGAGATATGTAGCTTACACATTTTTCAATAATTCTGAACATCAACAAGGGTGTTGGTGCATTACAGGAAGTCAGACGATTCTGTTTATGTTGGACTATTTGCAGGCTTCGTGTGGGACAGCAGATCATCCATTTAAAAATAAATAAAGGTTTTTTTTAAATAAAGGCATACGTTAATCCAGTAAGGCACTGCCAAATAACTTGCTTCCAGAGTAAAACAGTGCAGAAGTTAAACTGTTCACCCCAAAACTACACCTGTCAGTCACCAACAAAGTAATACATTATATTTTTAATAAAACTTTACATAGAGTTCCAACTTTCAGCAGGTCTTCCAGAATAAATGTCTGAAATCCTGCAGTGTTCAGTTCTCCAGCCGCCCAGCAGAGGTCAGTCAGAGCTCACAGTTTTACAGCCTCATCTCAGAGCGAGCAAATCACCGTTTAAAGATAAAAACGCCCAGAAAGTTTTATGGTAAAAATCCACCAGAGCTGGCTGTTAAAATATCTTGAGACTAATTTTTAATGCAGCTTTTTTTTCCCCCTCCTACAAATATGCTCAAATTAAAAGAGAAAAGCCACCGTTATCACAGCAGGGGGATAAGCTCCCAATTAACATTAATCTGCTTTTCTTTCATGAAAAATGAACTATAGCCAGAGGACACTAAGTGCAACACCAGAGCCTGTAATCTTATGTAAAAAAAAAAAAAAAATTCTGCATCAAGGCCAATGAGTGGAAGCTTTTGTTCTCTTTTCCAAGTGGGAACAAGAGAGGGGGGAAAAAAATCATGGCGTCAGCACTCGTTACCAACAAAGCCTACAAAGATGAAAATTAAAGACGGGTTCACACAGGTTCTTTTCTTCGACAGCACCGGAGATACGATTCTGTGTAAAACCAGCATTTTGGCTTTTGTGCTTGGCCCAGTTATGTGTTCAAAGCTCAGAGGACGACTGGAGGGGGGGGAAACACTATACAAAGGAGAAACTCCCAGGAGAATCGCTGACTAACATCGAACAAAGAATGAGCAGGAGAGGTGGAGGGGGGCACACACACACACTCACTCACACACACATGGATCAAAGAGGCTGCGCTGCATGCCAACACTGTTTACCCACGTTGCCTTCAGCTTCAAACATCACATAAGCCTTCTGCCACCAGAAGCTGCTGCAGCTCAAACTTTAACGGAGAGGAGAGCTTAATAAAAACAGGTCAGGTTGCTCTTAAGGCCACAAAGACTTGTAAAACAACATCATGTGTTCTCTTGTGTGAAGCCAGTGTTGTAATATTTGGCAATAAAGTTCAAAAAGCCTGCAAAAAAAAGGCCCAAGTGAACTAACAATAATAGCCTAAAGCCCTGAGAGAGGCTCAGACAAACGAGCTAAAAAAAAACACACAAAGGGGGAACAACACCGATCGCCACACTAACCTTCATCACTGGTGTGTGGCTCTGTTCCATTATCAGCTTCATCAATGGTTCCAGGTTCACTGTGAGGGCTGTCGCTAAAGGAGCAAATGCAAAGCGAAAGGACTATGCTGTTAATTGTTTACTTTATTAAAAACAAGCACATCTGAGCAGGGGATGAGCTGATAAAACACAAAGCAGAACATGACAGTTCATGCATATTTTATTACAATTTGCATCCGCTGCTAAACTCACCAGTACTCCTCCCCGCCGGTCATGCACTTCTCGTACACCGGTCCGTCCAGCTCTCGTTGATTAGGAAAAATGACCTCGTGGTGGATAATGATGGTCTTAATGACTTCGTTAACGTGCGCCTGACACGCC
Organism: Kryptolebias marmoratus; assembly: GCF_001649575.2. Lineage (NCBI taxonomy): Eukaryota > Metazoa > Chordata > Actinopteri > Cyprinodontiformes > Rivulidae > Kryptolebias > Kryptolebias marmoratus. The sequence goes on along the minus strand of NC_051433.1, from coordinate 14,054,610 downwards.
ACGGGATCCTGGCCGTCCGGGATGGGCATCAGAGTCGGGCCGAAGCAGATGGCCAAATTGTACGGATCCATCATGTTCTCATCGCTGTACTGGGAAAGACTGAGGGGACAGGACAGGAGAGTTGCAGAGGGTTTTTTTTTGTTTGTTTGTTTTGTTTTTTTAGATTAACAAATCATGAATCACAATTAAAGCAGTTGCACAGCACATGTTCTGTAGCTGTGTGTTCGCTGCCATTTAGTTAACATTTTATTTGTGTCTTGCACAGTTTGAGTCTGTATTACACTGTTGAACCTGCTGTGGCTGCTTTTGGGACACTTATTGTAAAGCACTTTAACGTAGGCTTTAAGAGGTGTGATATAAATAAATATTTAGTAGATTTACTTACTGGCAGCGAAAGCCAGTGATGACCTCAGCTCATTCAACTCCAGCTAAGTCATCAGCAGTTATGTCTCTGTCTACCTGACTGCAATTCTGCTCTTCTTTTATGTCTCTACAGAACCTTGAGTAAAACCCATGACTTTTTGAGTAGTGAGTCCACAGTCTCAGATTTGTGAAGTGTATAGGTGCTGCAGGCTGCAAACAAAAACAAGACATAACTGAAAATGAAGGCATTTTGTGCTGTCTCAGGTGCTGAAAAATCCACAAGCTGTGGTATTTATTCTCCATGCTAAACATCACAGCAGCTTCAGGAGACACCAGTGTTGTTATCTAAGGGTTTTGCACAGCAACACACAATGCAAAAAAAAACTACTTTCAAATAAATTCATTTTTTACACATAGTCCACATGCAACACTCCACAGCTAAGTTGGACGTCTGCTTTAAAATGTATCCAGCGTCCGCCGCAATCAAAAGATTTGGTAACTGAATCTTTCACGAGGAAACTATAATAAATCTTTGAACTTTATTAACAAGCTGAGTTTGAGGAGAAACACTACAGCTGGAGTGGCTCCAACACAGGATAAAAAACAAAGTTAACGTCTTTGTTCTAAAGGCAAACCAAGTAAAGAGGGTCATTAATAACACCCATTATAAAAAAGACAGGTATAATACTGCACAGACATGTGAGTTTCCGGCCTTGTAAAGAACTTCTAAGACAGATGTAGTGTTATAAAGCTGGTCATTTTTACCTGCATGTCTATTCTGGGTTTGTATGGTGTATTGTGTATAAAAGTGAATTATTCAAGGATATATTCTGTATGGCAATTATGCAAGGAAAAAACTTATCTTTGCCCTGTTTCTGCAGAAAAGCAGAAAACCAAAACAGTCCCTGCTTAAGGTGTTTAATGCAACTCACTGATTCAGAAAAGCAAAAAGGTATCTCATGACGATTATGACCGTCCGAGGGAGAGTCACAGTGATCTGCTGGATGTGATGCGCTCTCTCAGGCCCTGATTCCAGCTCTGAAACACAGATTTAAAGACGTAAAGCAAGAAGAAAAACAACAGCACCACAGCAAAGACATGTAAAGATTCTGAAAGGTGATGTTTGACTCTGATATGCCCTGTTTCAGGAAAGTGTTGTGCTCATCCCATTAGAAACAACAGGAAGCTTATATTTTGGTGGATTTATTTACAGCAGACTGATGTGGCCCACACGTGTCTGATAGGCATCAGACCCAAAGCGCTGGTGTTTATATTACTTCCATGTGCTGCACTGTGTGACCTTTTTCTTCTTATTAAGGCTGAGTTTACAAGAAAAAAAAGGTGTAAAGTTTTTTTGTTCTTTCTAGTTTACTCACAACTGTTTGGAGTGTTTCTGTACTTTTACTCACTGATGGTGGAGATGAAGTCCAGGAAACGCTCCTTTGGGAAAAGAGGGTTTTCCAGTCCTCTGAAGTAGAGCTTCAGCACCCCCGCTACAGAGTTAATGTCGTGTTCATTCTGGTCATCAATCAAGGGATCTTCACCTAATTAGGAAAAGGATTTCAGAGCTTTTGGTGAGTCGAATAAAAGAGCCAGATCCTCATTTTTATTCAAGCTAACATGTTTGTGACGTGAAAAGAAAAAAAATATACCAACGCACCCACCTCTCTCAAACGAGTTTTTGATATCGTTAACCTCCACCTGTGATCCTGGCACACGAAATATCCCCTGCTGCTGCAATCCTAGGAGAAATTCAAACCAGACTTTGACGGATTCAGAACCACACGAGCTGCCGCGACCTCCAAACCACTTTACCAGCTTCATGACAGACCGTTGGAAACACATAACACAGAGCAGGAAATGTAATCTAGTCATAAAGAGAGATGCGTATTTTTTTCCAGGAGAGGGCCCCTCAGCGAGCCCGCAGCATATGGTTTTAGTTAGAGGGGTCTAATCAGTTTTCTGTAGCTTCATTAGGTCCAGATCCAGAGCAGAGGCCTTCGGGCTAAAACAGGGAGTTGAGGACAGATATGAAGGTAGACGGGGAGGAACTGGAACGAGGTTACGGAGGGAGGCAGGCTGAACTGACTAAACAAAGACCAATTGTGGCCTCAACACTCAGTGTGGGATCTGTTACGAGCTTGTCAAGCAAAGGACAGCCAGCTGAGCACTGCTGAGACAGAGAGCGCAGGTCAGTCTCTGGACAAACGTATCAGCCAAAACAGCACGAAGATGGGAAACTCACCATATAGGTTGATGTATCTGATACAGCTTTCAACAACAAGGGGAATCGGTTGACCCGAATCCTAAAAAGAAATCACATTTAAAACAAAGTGCAAGAATATATACGATAAAAAAGCACTGAATATCTAAATAGCGTTATTTAATAAAGCATGTTGCTTTTACATTTCATGGGTATTGATAGTGATATTCAAATGTAGCATTTAAGTGATGATTTACGTTTTTTGAAACAAGGTTTTGTGGAAAGTTTCTGAACAATTGAAATCTTGCCTGTCGTAGATAGCTCCTTGAATGGCCTCAGTTTGGAGGAATAGAGTTTAATTCTGACGAGCTCGTCTGAACGGGGCCGGGGCCAAAGAGGGCTGCCACCATCTTAAAACTCAAAACTCAAGTAGTTTAGAGTGGTTTATGTAAACGCCTTTTTATAAACCTGAACACTGCTGTCAATTTCACATTACCTGGTTATTTAGGCAGAAATACTGTATTCCTGTCAGAAGTGCTTCATGTTAAACTGGATGCGCTACAGCTAGCTGCTGCTGCTACTAGTTGCATTTGCAAATAACCATAAAAATCTGTGTAAACACTGTGTAACACAGTAGACGGTGTTGTTAAAGTTTGTAAAACTGTTTGTGTGTACGACTATGAGTAGTTCAGACCCACTTTTGGTCCTGGCCTCACTCTAACCAGCCATTAGCTCATCTGTTTGGTCAAAATGCAACCATTTCTACAAACTGAGGCAGTTCAAAGAGACATGTAAGATTTTAATCATTCATAAACTTTCCACTGAACTCAACTATATCTCTTTAAAGGGACAGTTTGGTCATTTTTAAAAGGATGTTCTGGTAAATGGTTATCAGTAGTTATTACCTTATCAGCTGTGATATCAAGTCATAGAGCACAGAGTGTGGAGAAAAGGGCAGAAGTCTATCCAGGCTGGGCTAATGGCATAGAGAACTACTCTTTCTCAAAAACGACACATTTGTGTGAAAGAACGCTACATTAGCTAATATTAAACCGCTCCACTTTTTGCATGACACTGCTTGTTTAGTTTATCACTGTTTTGTTTTTTTTTTGGTCAACTGAACAACATCTGCGTTTTTACACAAATGCACATGTTGGAGCATAGTTAGACCGTGTATATGACGAGGGTGCTGAGGCTGCTGAATGTATCAGTCCGCCTGATCAGCACATCTAGTCAGTCCAAAAGTTTACTCAACTCCCAGTGGACCGATGCATTCAGAAGTCTATCAGCACCATCGTCATCCACACGGTCTTCATTTGTTCAGCACACATACATCCACACAGACGTTCATACACCTTGCTCTATGATTGATGTCACAGCTGATAAACTGCTAACTATTGATAAAAATTGGATAAAACATCACTTGAAAAATGGCCATACTATCCATTTAAGAATACAATATCAGCCTTGAAATACTTTAACTATAACATCAGCTAAACACGTCCTGGATAAGCAAACAAAATAACAGGCAGCATAATTTAAAATAACAAGTTGAAACAGTGGGAAATAGTTTGCAAGACTTGCAAGCATAGGGGAGCTGAGGGAAATGAGTTGAAGTTATTAGTGAAATATTAGTTTCAAAGGCTTCCTTACAGCCTTCCCAACGTTTGCAAACAAAAGTGATACCTGAATACGAGTACGGGCATTCCTTCTTCCTCTGGGACAGAAAGCAGCAAAGCACAGATAAGCGAAGGACAGAAAAACAAAGTTAGATCAAAGCTCAAATGACAAACGATCTCTCTGGAGGTTGAAGACGGTTAAGCTCGGGGGAACGACGATAGGAAGGCTACAGAATGCAGTCAGGATCAGGTACAGCAAGGGACAGAGCAGAGACACAGCTGTCTCCTGCCTTTCAGTCATCTACAGACTGGATTTAGAAAAAAAAAACAGAGCCAAACAGAAATAAAACAACAGGTTACAGCCGCTCTGTCCGTCTACACCAGCGGACCCATGGTAAGAGGGAGGATCAGAGGTTAGACTAAGGTGTTATATCACGATCAGGAGCAGCTGGAACAGGGAAGAGCGAAAAGACCAAAGTGAGGAAGAGAACGAGAGCAAAGGCTTTAACTGCCTTCCCTTCGGCTCAGGACGCTCAGTCAAACAAACACCACCGCCAGGAGGTACCTTGATGAAGGTCTCCATGTTGCCGTTAAACAGCCTATGGTTATACATGGAGCGTGGCCTAGGTTTCCGCATTTTCTGTGGTTTGGGGGGAAGGGTGGGGGGCCTGGCAGTGATGGACAAGGGGAACAAAAACACCACAGTCTGTGAAACTATAGAACCAAGTAGGAGTAAAATCAAGTAGAAAATCGCAGTCACGAACACATTGTTGTCACAAACACTTTTTTTTAAACAGAAACTCTTGAAAATCGCATCCATAATTGGGTAATTTGCATTCAATTGTTGATTTGCTACAATGTTAAAAAAAAAAAACGAGATAATCAAGTGCGCAGCATGTGAATGCTGCAGAAAATGAAAATGTTTCCAACCAGAAAATACATTATTACTTTTTTGTACATATTCAGCTGGATAGACTAAGGCCATTTTTGAAAATAAAATAAATAAATAAAATAAAATATAATAAAAATAAACTACAATAGTAATTAAATTACAGGATGCTGAAAGACAACACGACCATTCATAACTTGTGCTTACTTTCATTCCAGTTTTAAACCTTTACATAAACATACTGGGAAAGCGTGACATTTCTTTGGACATGTCCTGTGTCTCTATTTTACATATTATAAAGACTCCAGTCAGTGTCCCATTTATTTTCACTTGACTGTTTAAATAAATTCTGGCATAATTTTACATTTTCTTTTACTACAGTGGAATTTCACAGTGTAAATTCCAGAGATGAATGGAATAAGCAGATGTCCGTAACAGTACAGCAGGGATTAGAAACTGCTCACTTTTAAAACACCGTCTTACCTTGTCGTTCCACACTCGGCTCGCTCCCCTGAGGGAAAAACACACACACACACACAAGAGGGACTTGTTATATTCTTGTGTCTTTATGGGGCACATTATGCACACTCCAGTCGGTGTCCTGAATCACTAAAGGATTTCATGACAGACAACATCCCTGCTGAGGAGGGGAATGAATAGAGCTGTGCTAACACCATTCGTTCGACAAAGCCACTGGGCCGTCGTCGGGACTCAGGGGACACAGAGGAACACCCCCCGAAGGGTCTTAGACCTCCTCTCCGAGCAAAAGAAGCAGGGGTGGCAGCTGCAGTGTGAGCCTGATTGGGGAGGGGTCCAGCAGTGACACTGAACAATGTCAGTGCTGGTTCACTGAGCCTTTTGTTGTGGCTCTCCAACTACACATGCACATAATATACACATTCTTATTTTTTGACCAAATTTGGAAAAAGGCAACGTAATCAAGCAGAATAAAACATCCTAGTCAGTCAGCTCAAAGATGGGCCTAAATGACTTCTTAAACCAGTTATTTTTTTAATTTAACAATAACAAGGCTGTCATCTGGAAGAGATGATTTATTTTACAACAAATATTCTTTATTGCATCTAACAGAATGGGTTAATACAAACCCATCACACAAGCAGATGGGACCATGTCTCTTGAGCATTCATGTGAAGTAAAAAAAAAAAACTATGTTTTCCCATACATGACTGAACCGAGGAATACCCCTTTTTACCTCTAAGAGACCTGCCTCAAAGTAATAGATATTTTTAAACAAAGGGAAAAGAATCAACTGTAATTTTCCCTAAAGATGCCTTTTTTTCTAAACAGAAAAAGAAGAAGCGAATGAAAAAAGAAAAATCTACTGATGGATATCTTTGCACCTTCTTTCCTAATGCTGAAGACTGATATCATGTTTTTATTAAAACACGCAGCAAGATGTAAACGCCATGTGGCCCTCGCCGCTCTCATCTCGTTCCTTCTGTCATGCTGACGCCACCCACGCACATACACAAACATGCCACATTTGAGCATGAGGCGGCGAGCTAATGAGCACGACTCAGCCGTGACTGATCACCTGAATTATTAAACATGGGTGGTACCTGAAGGCACCATATGCTCCGCGCCGACGTGGACGTTTGACCGCGGCAAGATGGGAGATTTTATAACAACGTGCCGCTGATTGTTTCCCATCGCAGATGAAATCGCGAGGCCGATAAAAGGTCCTGAGATGAAGTTGTAATGAAACTGAAGTTTGACATGTAAATAAACGGATCGTGTGAGAGGCTGGTGTGGCCTCAGCTGGCTCCACGCAGGTTTTTCTCATATTCGGTGAACCCCTGACTCAGGAGCAGCTGCAGAACTGGGCCCTGGTTAGGTCCAGCTGACTGATTGGGCGTAAACCATTCATCACAGCTGAGGTGACAAAGACACCCACGGGAAAAGGTAGAACCAAGGAAAACCTTTTTTTTTTCCTTACAATCCTGTAAATGGAATTCCTCCAATGAAGGCGCTAACCAGATAGCACACTAACCAATAAAGATAAGCACAAAGGAAAATGAACACCTCAGAGAAAAACACTGTCTGTTTTCAGGGTGATAGTATTCTTTTGAAAATCACTGTTTATTTTCTCTTTTTTCCCTCCATCTGCCTTTAAAAATGCCTCATGCCTTTGTAGACCTAATACCTCCGTTTTTGAAGAGCTGTTCTTTGTGGATTATCATGAGAGGACAACAAACTGAGTCTTGGGCACACCATTAAACAAACATCTGAAACAAATCAAAAGGAGGGGCCCCTACCTTCACCAAGCGTCTGCTTCAATAGGTCGTGCTTCGCCTGCAGTTTTATGATGAGGTTACTACCGTTCAGGTACTCTTTGAATTTCTGGGTGAAAAGATGAAGACAGGAATGAGTCAAGAGCAGCTCTAATATCCAACTAAACACAAACCCAGTTAAACACAAACTGAGCATAATTGTATTTTTATCCTACTGGTGTTGGGCAATCATGTAAATGTTTATTTTTCTGTCTTTTAGCAAAATATCTCATGAACCACTGGACGAAGTTTAATGAAACTCTCAGAAAGCAACCATCGGATGCACATCTACAACTCTTTACCTTCTGGAGTCAACCTGATTCAATATGGCTGCTACAGTTAATTGGCCTTCGCAAACAAAAACAACTATATTTCAGTCGATTTGACACACACTGAGCTAAAATCTTGTGTGGGAGTAGCTGAGAGTCGTCGCCGACACATATTTTCGAGCGCTACCAGGTCACGCTAAATCTTTGTTTAAAACTCTGGCGTGCAAGGCAGCAGGAGATAGGCAGGCTAGTTTCACGTCAAAGTATGAATTTACAGTAATGTTTGTTTTCAAAGCACGTGGAAATAACAACAGATGGTTTAGATTTTGAAAGCAGGAAACTCACAGCAGGCGGACACCCGTTAACGGTATGGACCACCAAGCAGATCGACGCAAACCTACCGAGAAGTAAAACGTTTCCGTCTCCTGTTGGTTCGACCTCCTCTTGGCGACATTGAGCTTGCTCATGTACGACTCCGAGGCCACAGACTTGATGGATTCAGTAGAGCGGCTGTGTTGAAAGGCGTCCGACACGTCAAAGTCCTCCACTGTCAGCATGTCCTGCAGCGTTTGCATGGTGGCGTCCAGGGTCTTCCTCACCTGGAAGAGTTCCCGGGAATGTAACGGAGAAGAGCAAAGATGACAAGTGCTCATGCTTTCTTTGTTCCACCTAAATTTCCGGTAACCAATGACACTGACAGAGGCAGGATTTAATTATTTAAAAAACAGTCTAATTTTTGAACAATAAACCATCACAATATAATCAAGATGTAAGTAAAGAGCAACACTTGCATCAGACTAAAAGAAAACAAAGACAGAACATCTTTTTGACATTACTGAAGGTTTTTTACTTAATAAATGCCATTGCCAGTAATTATCCTTCAGAACACACTACAGAGGCAGAAAGAGACAGAGCCATTACCACTTCTATTCACATCTTTGTGCCTTCTATTTATAACAAAGCCCTGCCTTCATGACAAAACAGACAGTTTCATATAAAACAGCAGTGTGACAGTCTGCATATACAGTACGCTCAGCTCCTGCAGAGGGTAATTGCAATGAGAGCAGATGGTGATGTGGCCCTTCTGTTTGGTGTTTTGCCCTTTGAAAGTGTGATGGCTCTGAGGACAATAAGAGACTTTTTTTTTTAAACTGGGAGCAGACACAAATCATAAATCCTAACCTCCTCGTTCTCAATCTTTAAGGTTGCTAAACGAGACTGCAGCTGGTGGTAGCGCATCAGGAGCTCAGTCTGGACCGGCTGCTGGGCGCTGACCTGGCACACCTGAGGAAGGAAGGAAGGGAGAGCAAATGAAAAGAGAAAAAACCAACACAAAACAGATCAATCTTTGGTGTGAAAAACCACTACAAAAGCAGCAGAGGTAGGAAGCTGAAGCGTCCAGATCCTCTTACCTCGTCTCCCATGTGCGGCAGGTATTCAAAGCGCATCGGAGGGCAGAACACCTGGTTATGCATATCCATGATCTTGTGCTTGTCACTGCGAGAGTCCAGATTGTCCACTGCATTCTCAATGATATCCAGTCCCTCGTGGCGGGATGTCTCCAGGTTGTACTCTGCAGACAGGTAGGTCCTGAAGGTCCGAGCCAAGCTGGCATGGTAGCCCAGGTCACAGCACTTTGCAGAGAAAAAACAACAAACATAAAAAACCTGGAAAAAAAAACATACTTTATATACGATATCATTGAGGGGGACAGAAAAAAAAAAAATAATATTATATAATAATAATTTATATTTAATATAAAATATATTAAACCGTATATGTTGTGTATGAGTGTTTCATAGTGTATGGAATGCTACAAAACACATTTTGTAGCATTTTATGTACATGGTACGTAATGCATATGACAAAGAAGCTTTAAACTTATTTATGAGTTCTCTGACAAAGCAGAGACGCACCGACTGTAATTCTCCAGGCCAAATCCAATTTCGGTTTTTCGCAAAGCTCTAACCTGCTGATTACAACTTTGTTTGATTCAGACTATAATATACCCTCCTGTGGCCTTCGGGTCAAATGGACCCGAAATAACAAGGGCTTCTCTCCCTGTCTTCAGTTACGAGGGCTTCAGGAGGGTTAAATCAAATATCAAGCAATCAAATATCTATTATTTAATTTCTGGTACAACGAAAAACAACTGTAGAAACATTTCTGATTAAAATAAGATAACAAAATAAACAACTATGCAGGATACGAGACAGAAACGTTTAATAAAAAATAAAACACAACAGAAAAGGATTTACAGTCTAGTTATTACTAATCATATCTCATTAACATTTTCATCTTTAACATATCTCAGAACATAAAAGTGCACCAGACACACCAGTTTTTCTGCAAACTCATAATTTAAAATAAATTACTGAGCTGTCCACACTCATTACTGTGAAGAAATAAAAACAGTTTGAATGTTTGATCTGTTAAATTGTTTAAATCATTCATTCATTTCATTGTAAACCCAGACATGTGGAATCACAGCTTGGTAATTGCAACTCCTAAACCTTTATTTACATTTGTGCCCTGCTTGCAAATTATAGGTTTCACAAAGGAAGCTGAACTTAAGTGGCAGCTGGTACTATAAAGTAACACCTTGTCCTACATGTTACTGAGCAGTACAGTCAGCAGCAGACATTCTTCTTTCATTTTAGCAGCTTCCTGTACATCACGTGCTTCCTCTGACGTTATTTTAAACACTGTACAGATAGCTTTTCTCCCTCAGTAAAAACCTTCATGGGGCGTTCTACAGCCAGCACAAATTCATCACTGCAACAAGGTGGAAAGGGAAGCTACTGAGGCCTCGGCGTGTTTAGTTGACTTTCACTTAGACCTAATTAGGATCAGTTTGGAGAATAATAAAAATGTACATGCAGATAATTTGAGATTTTTTTCAGTCTGGTACATTATTCAGAGCACTTTAGCAGAACTCTGGGTCTCGTTAATTGACTAAATGTCTGATTATGTCTTGCTACATGTTGNGGGGGGGGGGGGGAATAAGGCAGAGCTCATAAAATTACAGGATTTGGCACAGTACGGCACGAGGGATAATTACAGAGCCTTATCACACAGAGCTGTATGAAGTAACCTAATTAAGCAGAGGACAGTGCTGAGGAAATTTAGAGGGAGCTGGGGGCAGCTGACAGCAGCGTAAATCGCTAAGTAAACGCTCTTTAAAACTCTTAAACGTTAAGGAAGTCGTCTCTCTTCTTTGTGCACACGCCTCATTGCACCTCTCAGTCAAAATCTGACTCACCCGAGTCTGAAGGGAGAAAATTAGCCTCATTAAACAAGTAAACAAAGCAGGAACACATTCATACGTCTGCACTGGCACCTTGTAGTGGTGGATGAATGAGGAAGCTTAAATTCAAGCCCCGTTGATGTCCCATTTTCATGTTTTCATCTTTTTCATTACAGCTGCGCTTTGATTGCATTTGAATTCTGACATATTTATTCCATTTCATGCGTTTCCTGTATCAACTCCAACTTGACAGAATTGTGAACAGATGCAAAACATTGTTGATATTTTTTTACTTTCTGTGCTGAGCTACAGTTTGCTGGTTGTTCCTGTTAACTTTCCCTTTCTTTAAGGATATTAGATAGCTTCAGCTGTACTTTTCAAACACGGTGACACTTCTGACTCAGTGCAGAAGTCAAACTTTATCGCGTGAACTTCTAATAAATCTCAATGTTTTCTAAAATGCAGATAAACCACAGAATCAAACCAACAAAGCTCACTTCTTGCTTCATACAGGGGACAGAGTTCCTCTCCTCTCAATGAGCCTGTCACACATTCTTTTTTTGTGTATGTATATGTAACCCACAATACAAAAACGGACACAGTTTCCCCAGTGTTGAGGTCAAGGTGGGTTTGGTTTCATTCTAGTAAAAGATGCACTCATTTCTGATTTGTGCCACGATGACAAACAGTTCCTTGTTCTGCCTATTACCTTATTGTGGCAGAAAGAAGGCAGCACAGTTTAAATTCCTGCAACTTAGCAGGATTTCGAATGACACGGCCCATTAAGTGTTTAAACACAGGATCTGTCTGCCAAGCGAAGAGGCGGGGAACGCCAGGAAGTTTGTTCTTAGAGCATCCATCTATAGCCTTCGTGTTATGATCACACTGCAAATATCACAACGCAAGTTTAGCCACAGCCTACATGGAAAACACAGGCATCTATCAGTGTGGCCGATGCACCTTTGCATGCACAAACACGGGGACAGTTAAGACACATGAACATTATCGGAAATGTGTGTGCTGCCGGCTAAAATGCAAACTCTGCAGCGTCAACCCATGCACCACAGTACGGCCACGATGGTGGCTTAAAGTAAACAATTCCTAGAGATTCGTTAACTCTGACAAAAGAAGATAACTATACAGTACTGAACTAAACACTTGATCAAAAATATAATTTTAATGGCGATCACAACTTCCTTATTTCTTTTATGTAACAGAGAAACATTTGTAAAAACTACAACACATCAGAGCTTGAACTTTCACTTAAAATTATCCGTGGAAAACATTTTATCTTGTCAGCAACTGCTTAGAAAATGATTTACATGGTATCCCTTAGTCTGTGTGTATGTTTAGTAGAGAAACTTAAATAAAGTTAACTCCCTGTGACTGCGGCGGGATGCTACAGTTTCTGTAATTTATAGAAAATTTGGTTTAAAAAAAACAAACAATGCAACAAAGTCTCATCTTCCTGAAGACAGAGCTGTGTGTGCATGTGTAAAAAACCTTTTTTTAAATTAGTCTGTTAAGTTTTAACTTTTTTAATTCCCCTTATCCTTGTTTGCTGTTGCAAGGTCTCAAACCACTGAATGTTGAGAAAAAGGTGCCACCCACATAAACTATAACTTTAAATAGCATTACTTTATAATATACACCTTTCAGTTTTTCTTCTTTTTCTGGAGTATCAAATACAAAAACGTGATGCTTTGATGTTTTGTTTTTCCAACCATGTATCTCAACAGGCCGTAGAAACGCAACTGGGGTATGAGGTTATGCTTCAGACTCAATGATAGCTAGAGACAGACAGCTCCAACGACAGGCTGTTTGTCCCTTCAGAAACTCTTAAAACCAACATCTGTAAACATAAAATGCACGAGGAAAAGATAAAGACAAGGAATTATCTTGTCAACACTGATGAAATCTCTTGAAATCATCAGTAAGAAATGTCCTTATGTGGAAATACAGAGAAATAACATTTTTTTTTCTTTTTTGTCAACAGCAGTCAGTCACCAGCATGTCAGTGTTGAGGTTTATTATGCAGCAATTAATACTGCAAAAATGGTGGCAACTGGATATACTGGGACCGAGCGAGCAGCTCGAAAAGAAACAGAGGGAATGAGAGCAGATGGTGAGAAAAGTGACAGTGCTGCAGAGTTAAATCAACAGCAGCAGTCCCAGCTGAGAGACACAAGCAAACATGTGCTCCTCGCTCATACTTACATCTATCATATCAGAGACGTCGTGGATATAATATTTCGCCACTACCGCATTGGTTGCTGCCAGGTTCAGCAAGTAGTCATTCCGGGCTTTTGTGCACTTCAGCTTATTCTCTGAATACTTGGCTTGCCTCTGAGGAGAAGAGAAGAGATGAAGCAGATGAAGGAAAAAAAAAAAACAATCGTGCAGCGGAGGGAGTTTTAGTGTGCGATCAGGCAGCTGTAACCTCTGCATCATAAAACAGGTAAAAATGGTTGAAAAGTTGAAACAAACAGACTCTAGAGATGATAACTTTGGACTTTGATGTGTTAACAGATACAGCAAGGTTTACACTTAGTTAGAAATCTTCAACTTTAGCACAAAAAAACCTTCATGAACGTTGGAGTGAAAGGAATAAGTTGACATTTGGCGAATGTTTTCACTTGTTAGATGTCTGTACGGTCGCTAAACTAGCAACAAATTATTTTTAGGAGCTTGACTAACTGTATAAAGGCAAAATAAACCTTTAATCACCTTATCTAAAGCTTAGTAATCAACAGGTTGTCTTGTCTAATTTGTTTATCACATACAAAAATTACAAGTAGGTAGATTTTCTTGCATTTGCATTTAGCCAAACAAACTGTCCCTCATCCACTTCTGGAACAGCTCAGTTTGTATAGGTCACTACATGGCTGATTGGCTTTTTATTTCTAATTTTAGGAAGGTGTGATGCAAAATAACCAACTTCCAGGCAGAGTAATGAGCAAAAAGACAGAAATGAAGACACAATGTTGTGTTATAAATAGTGTGCAGCTACAGATGCAGCAGGAGCTGCTGAAGTTAGCAGCCTGGGAAGGAAGAAGGCAGCCTTTTGATTTTCTGTAGCTAAGAGGTAATAGGGGATTTCTTCATTTGCATGAAGAAATTCTGGAGTGAGCTCAGAATATAAAACGAATGGTGGCATCTGAAGTAGTGAATGCTCTAGAGACCAGACACGGCTGGCAGAGAAACCAGAAATCTGCATAAGATGGAAAGGGTTTATTGCTCTGAGTGCATCTGGCTGCAGACCTCAAAGTCCTCCTGAGACTGTCTGACATTTTATTACTGTCTGTCTACGAGTCTCTCCTTTTTCTGCACTTTCCAAACAAACCCGTACCTTGTTGACATTTAGCTTTGTAGAGAAGCTCCTCAAACCTAACTCTGGAGCTGATGGTTGGAAATTTCTGCTGCAAGTACGAATCCCGTGTCAGCGTAACAAAAACAAACAAAAAAAAACACTTTTCAAATCTTACACCTACTTACCTTCTCTTTCATCTTCTCAATTTTTCTGACAGAGCTGCGCCTCGGTTGGCGGTCTTCGTGCCGGAGCAGGTTGACGTTGAGATCTCCAGACTTGCTGAACTGCTTCTCCTCCTGCTTTTCGGCGTCTTTCAGCTTGCTCTCAGCACTGATGCTCTCAGTGTGGTACATGTGGTACGTTTTCATCACCTGAGGGGCGAAACAAAGACAGACCTTTCAAGGTTAATCGTTCTCATATTCAAACCTCGCGAAGGGAACTTACACAATTGTATCGTGTGAACTGGCAGTCGGCACTTGACCATGAATTATCTTTAACTGCCAGAATATCGGTAAGACAAAACATGCAAAAAATATTTTGCAAGATTACTCAAAACTCTGGAAAGTTTAATATAAAAAGCAAAGGGAAAATTAGTATTTTGGTTTGGTATAAAACTGGTGTAAAATCATTCCGTTTACAAAATAAATAAATAAGGCATTGCCTTGAAGGAGAATGGATTCTCCAAAATAGTCTGTTCTTCATATATTACAATAATAAACAATATATGATACAATAAAACATAATGCAATATGATGCAAATCAATGCAATAACATACAAAACAATACAATGCAATATAATACAACATAGCATTATACCACACAATATTTGACAATGCAATACACATATAATATAATACAATATTATACATCATGATATGATGCAATACAATATAATGTGATACGATATGACACAGTATGATATGAAACAATACAATAAAATACAATGCAACACAGTCCAATCCAATATGATATGTTCTGTTACAACAGGATACCTTAAAATATTATTATTGGATTGAGAAAATTTGTTTTGGACTCAGTGGCTTTACAAAAAATAAAAATCCTTAATAAATAGATTAATCAAGCAAGCTTTAATAGAAACATGATCTACCAGTCAGACACATTGAACAGTTCCTAGTGTTGTTTAATAAAATAGACTAAAAATAGACTCCCTCCCTTTTTTTTCTGACAGAAAATTTAAAATAAAAAGAGATTGTGGTGTTTTTCAGAATCAGGAAACCCTTCACGAGTTCCTAACGTTTCCACCCCAGGAGTCAGACAAATGTGTCTTGAGCAGTGCCATAACAAGATTGATTTCTCATGATCCCCTCCCAGTGGTGTGACCAAAAATGAAAAACACAAAGAAAAGATCCCCTTCTCCTGCAGACTTCACTGGGTTGTCTTTTCAAAGACCGGTTTGATGCCTGGAGGATCACTCTGAGGTGTCTGCTCACTGGAAACACAGATGCCTCAACACTTGGATTACTTTAGAAGATTTAAGGGCCCGAGGTTGTTTACAGTTTAGTCTCACTTGTCAGATCATTAATTTGCCTCCTCATCTCCTGGCTCATTTTCAGCTTTTTCTTTTTTTTTTTTTGGGGGGGGGAATGTTGACATTGTTTTCCATGTTCTCTGTAGTTATTTTGGCACTTTGATCTTAAACTGTCCCAGGTGCTTACTGAGAGGGTCTTCTCTTGAACACCCATTTTTAAGCCCCATAATGGAAGCTCCAGACTTGAGCTGCGTCTTTAAAAGTCCCAGGCGAACATACTTTTTTTGTTTCTTTATGAACACCTCAGGAAGTCGGACAGAAAACAAACTGTGATCAAACAAGTGCTGCTCATTTGGTGCTCTACTTGAATGGAAGGGTTCCTTTTATCTCAAAGGTGCTCATCAGCATTAGCTGTTGGGTCACCCGCAACAATAGTCTCGTTCTGACCTCCTCTTTATTTTTAGTTTTACAAACAATAACACTTAAAAAAGGCTTTACTTATTCCACTCTGTGCTGAAAGCGAGCAGGAATTGTTCATCATCGTTCAACAGCCTCTCCAGGCTCTGAAACGCTTCCAATAATTTGCTAAACTCCTGTGTAACTTTAGATCTCTTGACTAAAAGACTCGCAGCTAATAACACAAAGTAATTTGCAGGAAAACGACGCTTTGGCTGCGTCTACAAGAGGTGTGAGTGCAGTCGAGTCTTTTAAAAACAGCTCAGGGCTGCTGGGATCCGGAGCAGCTTTTAAAAGACACGGCGAAAGAAAAACGGCTGAAGATTTTCACATCGATGCAGGTTAAAACATACATAAATCTACATATTCAAGCGGGGGTTGTGAGGTTTGACCTAGTACTATGATAAGAACCAATTCAAATATTGTTTAAAATACAAACATGCTGAATAAAATGCACTAACTTGAAGGTCTCTATAAAATAACCTATAATATAAATTTCTCAAAAACAAATGTGCCACAGTTTTAACAAAACATGCATCACAAAACTAAAGTTGCACACAGGATAAAACCATAAAGCAGACATAAGAACTCCAGCTTGTATGTCGTTCAGTTATACAGCATATCAAAACACTTTTAAATATTTTAGCCTCTTTAATAATTGCTTTAGAAATTCACTGATTGCTTTTCCCACAACATTTTATCTTCGGGTCATTTATGCTGCAACCATATTATTATTTCTGAAATAAGCTGCTTCTCCCCAGATGTCAGCCTAACGCCGCTAAAATATTAGAAACAAACGATGTGGTGCGTGCAAACATTTCTATAAACGTGTCGCTGTTAGAAACAATAAAAGTTGTCAAATCTTGAGCTCCTGCATTAGGCAGTGCGGAACATTAATGCCTCGTATTATTCTGTCATCAGTGAGTTGCCTTGGCTCGATGGTAGCGGGGTTCAATTGGAGGGTTGGGGTTTGATCCCCAAACCCTGCAGCGTGCCGACTTGTCCTTGAGCAGAACACTGAACCCCTCCTTTGTGCCACTGCCTGTATCCAAACATCCCTATTTCTCTACATGAACCTGTATACATGCACCCCTTTAATACTAAATGTTTGGTGCAATTAGCATCTAGTTAGTTATTCTTATATAAAATCAACTCAAATGCAACTCAAACTGTTTCCTTATTGTTATTTTGTAAACTCTGGTGCAAATAACCCTTCTTGCAAATGGTATCCCTTCACATTTTTAATGAAAAGTACTGTAAAGGTGAAGTTAAATAATGAAAATGAGGCAAACAAAACAACCTAATTTCATAAAAACAACTCTTATCTAACAAACGGCCCGCAGTGTAGTTTTAAAATAATGTTAGAAAAACAAAAAAAAGGAACGAATGAATTAAAGGTAAATCAACACATCTAGCCTGAGACTGAGTTTTTAAGAGACTGCGTTATTGTTGTTGACAAAAGAACAACCGTACGTGAGGCTGAAGGAGCAGACATCAGACACGAGGTGGAAGATGGCAGAGATGAGATGGATGTTTATTGATCCGCAGCAGGAAATGAGCACACGCAGAAACCAGACTTGGATGGAGTCATGTTGATGAAAGCAGAGAGTCGAGAAGTGACTGACTCTTCGGACCTTTCCCTCTTTTTCTCATTTCAGAGCTGGCGTTAACGTCAAGCCGGAGATAAAAGGATCTCCACCCTCTATACTTTATCTGCACTTCTTAGAAACAACAAAACGTGAACGAGAGCTGCAGCCCACGGGACCATTTTCCTGCCATATACAGTAAAACATGTTCCACAGAAAGACTATCATCACGTTTCTGGACACTTTCGATACTAACAAAGGCCTATTGCTGTTGTATTTGTCGTGATACGCACTATTACTGCTACTTGCGGGTCACCATGAGGGTTCACTTTTCCACAAGTTTTGATGACAGGTGTGCAAGAAATAATGTGTGTATAAAATGAGTCAAAATTAGATAAACAATACATGAAGAGAAGAGTCACCAGCTGTGATTAGACTTTGGGTTTTTGGGTTTGGGTTGTCCTGGACACTTAGCCCTGTGAGCAACCAAGTGGTTGGCATTTGTCTCTGCAAACTGAGATTTTTCATGGGCACACTTCAAACAGAGTGCTCATATACAGTATAAATAGGTTATATAATTAACTTGTCTGTTTGTCTGCTGACATTAAAGGAATCTGCAACATCTGGCATATCAACACCTTAAACAGGGTATTGAGCTTTGTGGAAAATTTAACTACTACCCCCTGTGGTTTAAAATTAAGGGCTGAAGAGACTGAGTCTAACAGACACAAACTCATTAGGATGGATAACAGAAATCTGAAAATGTTCATTACAGAAAACAGATTTAAAATGGCTAGGTGGCGCAGTCTTTAGAAAAGGGAGAATAATTTCTTCAGAAAGGCGCTGCAGGACACAGCATCCGTGTTCAAGTTTTAAAGGCATTAACACGTCCAGTATATGGACTTGTGTTTAACACATGCTGCTGATAACACTGTCTGCTGCCGCGTCCAAATCTACAGATGGCTCGATCGGGGAAGGTTGCCAGTGCTGCCCTTTGGTATTCTGACTCTAACCGTACTGCGCAGATGAATAAGTCATATAAGGCAGCTTTGCCATCTCGTCTGTCTCACCTCAGGGGGCAGGAGACTGCTGAAGTTGCTTGGAGTTTGTCCAGTTTTGGGCACTAAGCTTCCCTCAGTGAGAGCTGGTGTGAGAGTATCACTGCAGCAGCAGAACCGTGTGTTTTAATCCCTAACATACGGTCATCTATCTGTGGGGTCTCCTACAGGAAACCAGGCTATTTATAATGTCGTTCTTAAGCTAGTTTCAATTGCAATGTTTCCTTGTGTTATATGACGAAGTTATAATAACACTCTTAATTTATTATCTTGTCGCAAAGTGTTCAAAGTACAATTAGTGTCGTATTGAAAAAGATTTATTTTTGATGTGATCATTTGTAGATGAATCTATCAGATAAGCATTACAAGAAACAAACATTCATTAAGGCTATTCAACATGTTTATTTTAAATTGAACATATGCGAAACAGCTGTTTTAAACAAGGGAACTGCTTGCTTCAAGGAACTTTTCCCAAATAACATCAGAAATGAAGCAAAAATGAATCTACAACCAAAAGGTGTTGCACCAACAGAAAAAGACTGTCATGCATATATGAACAAAGTAGAATTATGGCAAAATATTTACATCAAAGAAGCTGAGTTGGAAGGGGTGACTGAAAACACAAAAGCAAGTTCATTTTTGTGGAAACAAGATATATCTGCCTTTATTTCTCCTCAGCTACACAACACTTTCTAGTATGACACGAGTACAATTGCGATTAAAATAATGTAATTTTATTGGTCCTATAATTGTGTAAATACAACTTAGAAAACTAACTCCAAAATGCAGAAGTAATGTGTTAAAAACAGAAACTAGGTCCAAGCTTGCAACCTGCATAGGAATTGATAAAATAAGTAAAATGTCAGGAACTGCCAATCAAATGTGCTCAATTAACTGATCACCAGCACATATGAACACTTCAGAAAAAGCATTTTTATCAGCATAATGGTCTGGATCGTACAGGTGTGTGTTAAGATGTGTGTGTAACATCAGCAATGATTTTAGAGAAATCTGGAAAAGCCTAAAGGGTCATTTTCAAACTATTTGGTGTCCATTATTCTACAGTGATATAAACTAACCCCACTGGAAGGCAATTAAAACTGTTGCCAATCTCTCGTCAGGCGTGCATTTCCAAGAAAGTTCAGATTAAACTCTGAATAACCCCAAGAGCTACATCTCAAACTCTGCAGGCCTCAGTTAGCAAGTTAAAGGTAAAGTTAAACATCAAAAAAGTACAAACCGCTGCACTAATGAGCCCAGCTGCAAATCTACAACAGAATCACAATGAGTCACACAGGCCCAGGATGTTCACAACCTTCTAACCCAGAGACAGCTGAAATAGGCTCCAATCCACCTGCAACTATGACTAGAATTAAGCAGGTCCAGAAAATAGATGGGCGGATGGACAAGGGACCAGTCAAAGTCCAAACCTCTACCCAATTTAAAATCTATGGCAAGAGCTGAAGAGAACTGTGCATGAACGGCTGTCTGTAAAACTCGGTAAGAATGAGCAAAACAACATTTCTACACAAGCAAGACTGATGAAGCCATAAAGAAATTGATCACTTCTAACGATTGCTGCTAACAGTGATTCTGCAGCCATGCAGTTTTTCATGAACTGCTTTGGTTTTTGTCCAATGTAAAGCTGTAGTTGTACATTTGAGGTTGTATTCAGAACAAGATAAGAACCAAATGATTTTTAGTAATGTTCTGACACATACAAGCCTTGAACTGTCAGAATATGTACTTTCTTAGGCTACGTGCTTATTTCAACAATTTTGATTTAGCCCTCAGTCCTGAACTGGGTCAAAAATGGAAAAGATGTTTCCAACGTAGAAGAGATCTGAGCCCAGAAACTGTCCCACGTCTTCACTTTTACTATTAATAAGTACACAATTCTGTTGTTTCTCTTTGTCACTCATCATCATCAACCTGATTGTATTAAGTAGGTATGAAATGGTTAAAAAATTATTTATGAAATAATCGAATAATTCCCTTTTGTACACTGAGTGTGACAAGCAATTCATTTAAACACCAACAATGGACACCTTTACAAGAAACAACGCTCTGTAATCCCTCAAACACTATTTAATGAAACAATCTGGAAAGATGAGATACAAAGTAAACATTAATAAAAGGAGCTTTTAAAAACACACAAAAAAGGAGAAGGGGGGAAATAAACAAGAATTAAAGACGGTGAGACAAAAAGAAAAAAGTATCGGAAGGACAGAAGAGGAGCTTTTTCGGATGAGATGAGGTTTGAGAGATCAATCTGCAGGAGCTGCAGTCTATTACTCACAGTGTAGAGTTCATTTGTCACCTTCACCAGCTCCTCGTGCATCTGGATCCCAATCTCTTTGCTCTGACAAAGAAGAAACAACAAGAAAGAAAGAAAAAGGGTTGAAATAACACTGATATTTGTCAGCAGTGACCTGATGGAACAAACTCACTCGCTTGTGCTGACGCTGTGACTTTGGCGAGCCAGAAAGAAAGAAACACTCAACCGACGGCCACCGAAACAAATTCAGAGGGTGTTTTTTAGAGTATTCCCTTCAGTTCAGATTCACACAGTGATTTTTGATACACGAACACTGGAGTACTTTAAAGCTTAAGACAACAGCGTGTACATATCATCCATCATGATTACAATGTCAGCAGAACATAAGAGCAGCCAAGTTCTGTTCCACGCCTCTTTTGGTTCCACAACGCTCGATTCATTTCTGAAAGCTCACATCTGTGTGGGACATTGCCGGCTCCATTGGGGATTTTTGTACGGCCAGAGGCAGCACAAAGCCTACTGACACCATCGTTTAGAAAACTAAAATAAAATTCTATGATCTGTATCGTGATCCAGATCCCCACCAAACTGTCATCACTTGTTTGGCGTGACACTTGTTTTGCTTGAAACCAGCAGGAAATGGTGTTTTGGGGGAAGTCCTTTGGTTAAAATACCTGGTGACAGGTATGAAGATTTGAGCCAAACTGAAACTCTATCTAATATATGTGACAAATAGCAGCTGTTTGTTCAGCATCTTTGCCATGTTTATCAATGACAGCATCATCTGCATACATTAAAATTATCTTTAAAGCTTCTATTTCCATTTATGCTGCAAACTATTGAATCATAATTTCATTTACCAGCTATTTGAATCGAATTTGTTTAATGAACATCTAAAAAGCACAAAGAATTAGTCTCAGAGCTTTTAACAGGCACTTGTTTTCAGAAATTACACCTCGCAGCATGCTTCGTGTTTAAAACCACGGTCCCACCTCGACTAAAAGGAGAACAAACTGACAGTGAAAGTCTGGTTGTGGGAGGCACGTTACAAAAAGGCAATATTTGAACAGTGAGGTGCGGAAACACACAAATAATCACGGGATATGTCAGTTTGATGGTCTTGCATTGAAAAAACATCACTTCTGCTAGCGCTGTTTCAAGAAGTTATGATAAAATATTGAAGACAAGTACAATACAAATAGGAAATCACAGCTCTATTTATTTTTCCACTTTCTTAATATTTTATTAACTCACAAAACTCTCAGTTTGCTTTGCATCACTGCTTTAGGGACTCTGTGGCTTTTATTTGGGTAGATTTCAATTAGTGGTTAAAAATAGCAGTAAAAAATGATTTTTGTTTCAATGCAAACACACAATATGACTCGTTCAGCTGAGGTTTTCATACGTCACAGCTAAACGTAAACAATATTTACCCTGTTTCCTAGGGTTTTATTTTCCAACCAATAAATTAGTCCTGATGTCAGTTACATTTACTTTCACTGTTTGTAGCACTGTCCCCTCTAATCCTGCCTCAGTTTGCACGTCTTCATTGCCTGCCCCTGCTTACCCTGCTGCCACATTTGAACTTTTGTTGTCAAGAGTCACAAAAAAACCACAAAACTTACTGACGCTAATGCTCACGCTCCAATGGGCTTTAACCCACTCCTAATATACAACTGAAACTCCTAAACTACAATGTTTAGCTTTCTCTACACAAGAAGTCATACTGCATTTTACACACCTCTGCGCTCATAGAGTTCTGATCTGAAGCCGTTTTCGGGCATGAATGAAACGACCATTGAAGAAATGTTTCTCAATGGATCTTCCACAACCAGTCAGCCCTCAGGGTATGTGTTGGGGGTGATTCTCAGCTACTACCACACCAAATTGTAGCTCAATGTTTGAAAAATTGACAGAATTATAGTCATTGTTGCGTTTGCTTGGGTCAAGTAGCTAGTTAATAAGTTGTAGATGTTCATCCAATGGGGTAAACACTATATACACTCTTTGCTTTATTTATAGCAATAAAATGCAACTGTGCTGCTGAGAACAGAGCAAGGCTGCATGCTGGTGACTTCCCAAATGAATGTATTAATGATTTCTGTCAGATTTGTGTTTTAATTAACTCATTTTAATCTATTTTCATTAAAAAAAACTAAAACATTTACCAAATGCTTTATAGGATTTGGTTTTCTTGTTCTCAGATGAGAGGCAAGACTCCACAACACTACTGTGAAACCGGACGTATTAGCTCGTGGTATGAGTAATACACCCACACACACACACACACACACACACACACACCGATACAAACCACATCCACCAACAGTTTAGGGGCATTCAAAGATAAGTTAACCTTCCTGTTCACACTCTGTCGGTCTTTAATAGCTGGGCCTGAACAAACCTGAAACCCACTGAGTCAGAGGCTAACCTAATCATCGATGTAGTGCGGGGGTGGGCGACATTTTGTTTCCGAAGGGTCTCTTTCACTGAGCTGAAGCACTCAAAGAGCCACGCATTAATTAAACTGAAAAGGACATTTACGCAGACGTATGTGTTACTGTTCTGCATCCTTCGGCTGAAAATATCGGCTCGAAAACTCTCCAGGTACGTTAAACATACTGCCTAAATGGACACCTGTGGCAAAATGTTTAGATGTGGACGTAAATTTTAGACTCGTTTAGCTTTTAGTTGAAAGATGCAACATGTAGAATTTGTTTTTTCTTCATTTTGAAGCAAACGTCGTTGGTCTTTTTCTTCTGGCACAAATCCTACTAAGCTGGCAAATCCTAAAACACAAAAGCTTTGGATTTAGATGTCCAAGATGTTTAAGTCAAACTATTTTCATGGCTTTGTCTGTCTGTTAACCTGTTGAACCACTTGGTGGATTTAAATGAAACTCTCAGAAAGTAACTATTGAATGTCCAGCTGCAACTCATTAACTTTTGGTGTCAACCCAATTCAAATGGCTGCCACAGCCAACTGCTATTAGGAAACACAAAAATAGCTATAAGTCTGAGAATATTACAGATATTAAGTCCAAATTTGGTGTGGAAGAAGCTCAGACATAAAAGGTGGCAGGTGATATGCATTCCTTTAATTTATACATTGTTTTGTTTTCATATGAGGTAGGGAACATTCACAAACCAAAAACCTTGTCTTAACAGGGTCTTCTTTAACTTGTGGGATAGAATGCACTCAGCATTGTTGTTGTTTTTGCCATGTTTTTATCAGGCACTAAGTTCTGCTCAAACAAGCGTTACACTGAATGCATTAAACAGGATTCATCCTCCGAGGGCTCCAGCAGCTGGTGAGCAGCATCTGTATGCATGAGTGGCTCTGAGGTGAGACAGACTGCAGCCTGCACTGCAGAGGCTTACGGGGGAGCAGGCAGGGGGTGATGCAACACACCACAAAAGCCATATATGTCTTATTGTTACAGCCCTAAAGAGTGATACCAGGGACAGTACATTAAAACAATTTAAAAAAAATCCACCAAGTGATGCATTTTGAGTCAAGCAGCAGGAACTAATGACTTATATACTGTTACACTTCCCACACATAACATAATTAGATGATTTAATTTTCCTTCCTGCTGTTTCAAACACCGAGCTTTATCTCTGATTAACCTCTCAGCTGCAACGTGAATCTTAAAAAGTAGAGAAAATTTTCCTTTCCAGATGACTCCACCCCCAATGAGTCCCCTACACTTTGTGTCGTCACGCCCTGAACAAAACGTCCAGAGAAATAAGACGCTTGATAAGTTTTAAGATTGATATGATTGATTTCTTTCCACACAGCCCTTACCAGCTGGGCGCAGTGGTTTTCTCAACCTTTTTTCTGTTCTCCAGTTAATTTTAATTCTGTACATCTCATTTTCACCAATTTCGCAGCCATGGTTTAAATAAATTATTTGCTGCCTTCCACATGTCTGCCAGCTGAATCGAAAGCAGAAGCCTCCATTCATGCTTCCAAATCTGAAAACAGGCACCCTGGGGCACCTGGCTCCAAAAGGATGGAGTGTTTTCTCCCCCCCTTTTTTTCAGCTCTGGGAAAAGCCTCCACTACAGCTGCTGCGGAAACATCCAGAGTCTCTGAGTGGAGCCTCGTAGGCACACGCCTGCTCACCTACAGGAAAGCCTGCAAGGTGAAAACAGGGTTCTGGTGTTTGAATTAGACCTCAGCTATCCCTGCTATGTGCTGATAGGCGGCCAGATGTTGCTCAAGGGAAGTGAAGCTCAGGGCCGGGTGGGGTGGGGGGTTCTCAGCTTCATTTTCCCCCCCAAACTACATTTAATGCTCTGTTAGGCCGTGCAACAGTCGGGTAGCTTACTAACTCCAGACACGGCTCGTCTGCCACCCTATCGCTTTTTATTCCAAGGTCAAGCTGAATTAATATAAACAACCAAGCTGGACACGGCAGCAATGTTAAAGGTTGTGTTTAAGGTAGAGGTAATAATGTGACAACTTGGACACTCACTGTGCAATATCTGCAAAAACACTGAGATACAATCTAAACTCGCAAACAGGAAAAGGACAGGGCCGGATGTTTGCCTCCATATTATAGAAACTTTAATAAGGCAGAGAACCTATTCTATCTTACTCAAATACAAAATTACACTATTACGTTCACATGCTTAGCAGCAGTTTGAATCTTTTAAAGTTGCATTCTGTGGGAAGGTTGTGAAGAGTTAATATCTTACCTGCTGCAGATAGCTCTTTGAACAGCCTCATTTTGGAGAAATGAAGTTTATGTCTGACTGGATTGATGAGCTAATAGCTAGTCAGAGCAGGGCCAAAATGAATCTTAAAAACTCTTAAAAACGTTCAAAGCTGTTCATGCAAAGACTTTTAAACCGCAAATATTTACACAGGATTCTTTGGGTATTTGCAAACACAAATAGCTGCAGCAGTTAGCTGTACTACCTTCGGCAGCATAATGATATTAATAATAATAATGTTTACATACACGATGCACATCGCAAAGAAGGAAAATTTGAAAGTGCTGCAAAGAAACAAACACTTGCAATTATTTACATTTACAAAATACAGATTTAAAAAGACAATGGACAATCTAAGCGATGTAAGATCTGTTAAGGAGGGAGGTTTGTAGGCTGAGGTGCTCTCAGGGTGCCAGGAAGAGCGTTACATCATAATATCTCTGTCCAAATAAAGTATCAGTGACGTAAAGCTTCATAAATCAGCATTTATATGAACCATTCTGAAATATTTGAGACCAAAGTCGCTTAAAGTTGGCCAAGCTTCACTTTGGTCTCGGTTCTGTTGGTTCATCAGTCCTGTAAGAATTAAACTCTGTTCCTTCAATCTGATGATGTTCAAAGAGCTATCTACAACAGGTTAGATATGAATCATTTATGACCTTTCCACAGAACCCCACGTCATCCCTTTATTGGTGTTAGAGAATGAAGGGGGGGAACAGAACAGACAGTTTTAATATGTATTGTATAAAATGTCAATTTATGTCCATAAGCAATAAAAAAAAATCTAAAAAATAAAACTTTAGACACGTGTGTTTAAAGTTCAGTGACAAAGTTTTAATCATTAACTCACAAAATACCACTAAAACACACTCATGCTCCCATTTATTAAGGCCTCAAGCATTACAAAGTATTAAAAACTCCAGTCTGCTGAGGATAAAATGTGAGTTAAGAGAGGGCTGCTCCACCCCTCATATGCAGATTCCTTTAAACATGTTTTAAAATACAAACAGCAAATGTGAAAACTCCACCGTTCAGCTGATAATTGCAATAGTTAAGCTGCACTTTTAAAAAACCTGACTTAAAAATGTTAGTTGGTCACTGAACGCTTATAATATGCATATTTTAGTTTTTGTCACAGACCTTTTGGTCAAACAAAGAGGAAGAGAGAACGGTTCCACCAACCTTCTTGAACAGACGGATGACGTCCTCACTGATCTGAGCCAAGCGGACAATAACATTGTTGGTGTAGATGTCGCTGAGGGTGGCGTGGTCTCGACTCTCCCGTCTCGTCTGGTTCAGCAGCAGATACCAGCAGTTCACTGAGGACAGCAGGTGCTGGTCTTTCCTGAAATAAAAGCGGCAACACGAAACTGTTAGAAAGTCTCATCACAGCGCAGATAACGCTCTAAAAATACTTCATCGTGCTATTCCCTGTTCGGCATGGATACCCTGGCCAAAACTAAGAAAGATAAAAAGCCTAGCTCACGTAGCCAGAGTGGAGCAATGAGCCGAACACATACAGTATCAATACAGGCACTTAAACTAAATCAGATCATTTTATCATATCTATTATTTGATTTTACTTTGACATTTTTATTTTCCTGACATTCTTTGGTCAGCATTGAACACAAACTATAGTTAAGGCTTCTGTTTCTGGAGGTAAAGCAAATCTTGTATCATAACATCCCATGAGACTTACTGTCAAATCTCTGTTTTCACTTGGCCTCACTAAACGTACCCCCCCATCTCTTCATCAGTTCTTTCTCAATGCAAATAATGCAATGGTTTGTGGGAAATAGATCTGTAATGCTGATGGTGATCATAATTAACCCAGAGAGTCACAAGTTCTGATTGCTGCACGATCAGTCTATCTGAAATATATAAATATATACACACACACGCACATTCATCAGGACTTCTACACCTATACAATCATTTCAAACTGCTGCTCTAGTCTCAATGCTATCTGGGTTTTAATCAATCAACCAACCAACCCGTGTGGTGGGGGACAAAGTGGGCAAGGGGGAAATGAGAGCAAGGGAACGAGAGCCAGGCATTGGGTGGGGGGCGGGGGAGAAGGGGGGGGGATTTTGGATTTCACTGTGAAGAAGAGGAAGGGATAAGCAGCAGCAAGATAAAAGACATCCTTTCCAGAGAGCTTCCATAATCACATCTAATGTAGCCGCAGCAGAGAGCTTTTGTTATTATTCTTCATCAAACACATTCACACAAAATCAGCACATCATCCTTAAACCAAACAAAAAGAAGCATTTCAGGTAAACTTCATCTGGTCATTTATTCAGACGCATATCCTCTCAGACCCCCCCTGTTGCTTCTGTGACTCAACAACGCAGAACAAAGACAACAAATGATATGGATCTATTAGGAATTATACAGCTGAGCTAATATTCTGGACCTAGCAAAGACAGACTCTGACATCCCTCTGGAGTCTCATCGTCCGTCACTGAGCCCCAGATCGGCTTTGCCTGTGAGGAAACCAGTCAGTCAGAGTGTATCTATGCTGTTTATTGCTGAGGGGTTCAGGGAACCAGCACCTCTACTCTCTGCAAATCTCAAAAATGTGGTCACTGATGACTCCGTCTCCTCCAAAAGCCAAACCAGACTCTTTCTTCTGCCTCCTCATTTCACCCTCCTCAGCTCTCTCTCTCTTCAAGCACTGCACACATCCTACAAAAAAATCTTAGATAATTTAAAGTGCATGTAAACCTGAGTTCCCAGCTGTGCTGTTCAACCCACTTTTCCTGGAGATTAATAGCGGTTTAACTTGTCTTGGGTATCAGAATCACAGAAATAATTAGAATTGCAGTTTTACTTTTCCTGAAAAGGCCTCATTTCAACTTAGGGTTGGGCGCTATCCATTTTTTAATACCATTAAGTCTTCCTAAAAATATACCGTGGTACAAAGTATTACTGTCCACCAAGAAAGACTTGGAATGTTGTCTTAAACTGCTTGTATTTTAAGGGGGTTTTATTAGATGTGGGGGTTTATAATCTATTTATATTTCTGTTTAAGATTCTTAATCAAGGTTCAAACGTCAAAAGTCTATTTTGTTAACGTTAATCTGTGCTGCCACTTTAAGAGAGTCAGCAGCGTAGTTGCTGAGACGTGTTGCTGTGTGTTTTCATGTCTTTCCATCCTTTTCCTTTCCTAGAATATATGTCTGCAAAAAATAAAGTTATCATTACATCAGTGTCTTTAGTAATAACTTTAAAATGCTTGATTTGTGTATACATTTCCAATGAGCAACACATTAATAGGGTTTTTTGGGATATGGACACTTTATTATGCAACAACATTTAATCAGGGTTCATTTATGTAAAATAAGCAAGAGTAATTTCTATTTGTGCGTTTCTTTTTATGTCTGGGTATTTCAGTTTCACAGTGTTTTAGATAAACATTCGCAACACTGATGATTGCAGGTGATCAAAATGCATCAATAATCAAGTCGAGGAATGAGAAAGTCTGAATAATAAAGGCGACCCATTTTTAAAGTTCAGGACTAAAAGCCTTGGTGGCGAGGGAGAGAGAGGGCGCAGGATGTGTTGTTCCCTCACTGCTGCCCTCGTTTCACAGAAGTTAGGAGCCGAGGGTCGTTAATTAGGCCTGAGAACTGTAGCAGCCTGTTAACGTTGCACTAATTGGAGCTGTTGGGCTGGTTTTATGGCACTGAAACAGAATCTTCTCTTTACCTTAGAGGACTACGGAACACAAAGACACAGACACATCTCTAATTTCCTCCCACTCCTCGACAAAAAAAAACCTGTGGATCAACCAGTCTCCAGGGCTGGAGGAATGTTGGTGTTCGGTGACTCCAAGACTCCCAAGTTTTTCCACAAAGGACATCATTAATGCGCAGGAAAAGACAAACGATGAGCGCCAAAGGTCTCAAGAGAAATGAGAAATGTGAAGGAGGGGAGCATCTTATATCCTTCTCATCAAAGTGCTGACTAACTATTAAACAATGCTTGTTGCTGATTCAGCATTCACACTATTGTTTTCCTGTTTTTTTTCCATCCCCTTTTTTTTTGCAATCTAACTACTTCAGCATACATTGTGCTACTTTCAGTTCCTTCAGGAGATTTGTGCTATTACTTTTGCTTTTGAAAGTTTTATATTTTCAAAATATTTCACTGAATTTACAAATATGTTCCCTATATAAATACATTAGGATATTTTAATTAAGCATTTTCATTTTTTATACTACTTTCAGCTTTTTTAAAATTTTGCTATATTTAGTTTTTAACTAGTCTTTTGCAACTTTTAGCCTTTATTTACCATTCTGCTACTTTTAGCTTTCAGCAAGTCTATTGCTAGGTTTATTTCCTAGCTTGCCTTTTTATTTACTTTTAACCAGCGTTTTGCTATTTTTGGCTTTTAGCTACTGTTTTGCTCCTTTTAGCTAAGGTTTCACTCTTTTTAGCTTTTAGCTAGTGTTCAGCTTTTTTATAGCTTTGACAACTGGGTTTCAGCTTCTTCAGCAGTCATCCATCACTCAGCATTCACACTGCTATTTTCACAGAAAATGTCATTTCTTTGATTATTTTTATTTTTTAACCATTTCTTTGTGCCCTTTACTGTAAGGCGAAAACAACTCAGACACAGCCAAGTAAAAGAGGAGACAAAGACGGAGCGGATGGCTGGAAAACGTTGCAGTAAATCCCTGAACTCCGAGGATAAACACATATAATGCCGTCTCCATGATGCGCACGCACCAGACAAGTGAGAGTTGCATTAAACCGAGTCGGTGCTTTAGTTATGTATTCAATACCACCATCTAAGCCCCTGATGTGTCTGAGCAAGGATTTCCAGGAGGAAGTGTGTGTATTTATCAAACCAGGGCTCGGCTGTGTGAAGGCCTTTAATCCCCTCCACGCTGCCTGACTACCACTTATCAATGAACCAACCAAAGGAGAGGAGAAAGAGAAGAAAATCGTTTCAAAATACACAACATGTGCACGTGCATTTCCTGCTAGTTTTGGTATTAAAATTGACTTTGCCCCCTTTTCCAAGCAGGGTTTCAATCCGCGGCATCGTTGATTTGCACATCATTTAACTTATTATCCTTTTTTTTAAAAGCGAAACAGTGCCAACATTTGACACGGCACAGCTGCACAGACACACGGGCCAGAGCGGCATCAGGGGAAGATCTGAAAAACTGACTGAAAAAGCAGCTCATCTATTCATGGTGCAGGAGCTGACTTCTGCCAGCTGGGCCTGACAAGCGCAGAGCAGCAATTCCTCTGTTCAAACAAACAAAGCCGTGAGAGACGGAGCTCAGCCTCTTACCCTTTAACCTTCAGGCCACCAGAGAGGAGCCCGGCTTCAACAGCATCCTTACACTGAATACGAGGCTAGAGGCTCAGTGCTGGTGTTTGATGCAACAAACATCCCTGATTAAATGGAATTTGACTAAAAAAAACAGTCATTTAACAATATAACACAAAGCAATTAACAGGCTAAAGACAAATGCTTGTTTATGCCCATTGCATACCAATGCAAAAAAGTCAAAGCAAATCCACCGAACACAAAAGACCAGAAATCATGCATGATTTCACTGTTTTAAAGACTAATAAATCCACACATATTAATCTGTTTAGATTACAATCCATCATTAATTTAGACTGTAGAGCTCGTTAGTAACTAAATACAGATTTACTGGCTTTTGACCCGCTGTCTTGTTGGCTTTCAGAATTAAAACATCTATATTTCACAGTAGACATTTATTAAATATATAAAGAACTCTGATAAATGATGTTGTTCTTCTCTTAATTTGAAATGTTTCTGAATGGAGCAAGGTAGGTTGTTGTTCACAACATGAATAAAAGATTTCCATTGTTCTAAATACACAGTGTTTGTAAATAGCACAGATTTGGAGCATAAAAGAATAATAGGCTTCATATTTTATTCTAATAGCTCGTGTTTGAAGTTTAAATATTGGCTCTATATTTGTTTTTATACTTTTAAAGCAGCGTGATAAATATGGCATTACAAGAGAGCAGTACAGAAAATATACAAAAAGTTCTCATTAAGTATTTTTTCTAGTTCTTTACAAACTAAAAACAATAATAATTGTTTATTAATAATATATGGTTTATGTGGTTTCCAAAAAAGCTCATGATTCATAATCACGTCTAAGGATTTTGTTTAATTTATGTTTTCTGTTTCAACACTATTTCATTGAAATGTTATGTCTAAATTGTCCCAAATACCATGAAACTGAATATATTTTGATTAAAAGAAAACTTAACATCAAATCATTTTTGGCTGTGACCTTTATATTGATTTATTATTTATATTGATTATTGATTTATTTCTCATTTTTTTATAGCTGAGCTAAGTCAGCTTCATCTGCAAACAACCCAAAAATAACTTGGGTCCCAATACTGAACCTTGTGGAACACCACAGGTTATTATTCCAAATCAAGGGTCTGCAACCTACACAGTTTTATCAGGCATTTTTGCTTTTTTTTTTTTAGTCGGGTATTTAATTGTAACTTACAAGTATTTATTTTCTTTTAATGAAGCCAGAGACCTTTGTTTTGGTTTATCTTTATTAAGTTTTAAATCAAAGGCAAGTCTTGTCTTTTATTTCTCTGTGTTAACAGCCATATCTGACCTTAACATCTTATTTCTATAACTCGTAAATTTATAGTTTCAAGAGGACCTATGAGCCAATGAATGCTGCACATTCAAAACGTTTCGTGCATTTCTAGCTGCTTCCTGCTGACCACGGCAACTCAGAAACATCACTCCAAGGTGTCTTTTATCCTTTAACCCACATACAGATTTACGACACCATAAAGAGGCCGAATATATTCCTTCCCTGTTTCTCTCACACCAATCACTCTGATAAACACAATCTTGCTCCCATATTTAAAAGTCAGTCGGGCATTTTTATTATTTTTTTTTATTAAATGCCTGTGAAGCAGACAGAGAGAGCCGATACTGCAGATGAAAGTGGCTAAGTTATCCTTAAGTGTTTCCTTCGCTGTTGCAAATGAGGTAAAGTGAAACGGCAAAAGGCTCCTGGGTTCGGTTGCTGCGGTGTGGCTGGAGCTGCAGTAGCTGTAAATCACAGAGGCATTCAGCTCGCTAATGAATCAGCAGTGGAGGGTTTCAGCCAGCAGACCGCCGCGGGGCTGAGATCCAGGACATATGGACGCTCGTCCAACTGCGCGGTTAGCTTCTCGTGCCCCTCGCAAAGAGAAAGAAATCGATAAAGATAAAAATGGCATATCGTTACAGCTGTTACCAGGCATAAAATGAGAACGCTGCAGGAAGAAGAATTGGCTACATTCTCGAGTCACATATAGAGAAAACGTCTGTCAGAATTAAAGGATTCCCTGCTTTTCTTTGTGTTTTCATGCTGCAGCAAACACATGCACTTTTCTTGCCTGTGCCTCTTTGGTATTTTGGTGGCTCGCCAGTACCTTAACCACACTTATGTGGTAAGAAAACACACTGCAGGGTGTGTCACCGCTGATTATTACAATTTGTGGTTACCTGTAGGTCCATAGCTCAAGGAGGAATAATGTTTTTGTCTTACATTACTGAAAATCCATTGGTTAATTCGATTCTAACTTGCTTTACTTCCCCTGTAGGAAGACAAAACTAAAGCTCATCACTGATATGCAATAAAAAGTGTGTAAATGCCAGGTCCACAATGAGTCGAGCCTTTCTCCTTCACAGCTGGACTCAATAATCCCAGAAAACCCTTGTGCTCTTCACACAAACAGCTGTCTCCTCCACACTTTAAAGGTGCATTTACAGTATTGTGCACAGGTTTTTAAACCACCCCTAACCTCTGTACACTTTGCCGTTTTCTTGTAATCTTTTATTACAGTTTTTTGAACATGTTCAAGGATGGAAAATGAGTGGTGGGGAAAAAAAGCAGCCAAATTCAAAAGGAAGACCTTCGGAAAGCCTGAAGAAATATCGATCAAAACCACTTTACAAGATTACAAGAGAGTCTGGCTTCTTGCAAGCAAAACATAAAGAAATTAAAAGGCCGAGCAGGACTAAGATCATCTTCTGTTGAGAAAAGATAAACCTTGAAAATAGCATTATGCACAATTATGCGTTATTGTGATATCTTGTGTGACCTCGCACAATTTTTCTATTGTTGTGAATTACTCTCAGCTACTACCACACCCAGTTTTAGCTCAGTATCTGTAAAACTGACTCAGTTAAAGCCATTATTGTGTTGGTTAGAGTTTATTAGCTGCAGCGGCCATCTTGAATTGGGTTGAGTGCAAAGGGTAATCAGTTGTAGATGTACATCCAGTGATTACTTTCTGGCAGTGTCATTAAAATCCTTCTTGTGGTTAATGAAATATTTTGCTAACAGACTGACAGGATTAACTCTAATAGTTAATGGTAAAGTTCTAAGCACAGATCCTGTGTGATCGGTTAGCCCTCAGCGTATAAGTTGTGGATCAGTCTCAGCTACTACCAAACCAGACCTTAGGTCAGTACCTCTAAAATTGACTGAGATACAGGCATTTCTGTGTCTGCTAAAATAGCTTTGATGTGGCAGCCATCTTTAGCCAGGTTGTCTCCACGAGCAAGTTACAATAAAATCTGCTCTATGGTTCATGAGATGTTTTGCTAACAGCACAGACAAACGAACACACACACACACATACAGAGAAAAGCTAAAACGCTATCTTCCATCTTAGCCTTTCAGCAGCAGGTGACAATAAGGGATCTCTCATCAATTACTGGACATTCAAATCTCATCCCAGAAAGGTCAGAAATCTTTGCTGATTGTTCTGGACATAAGTTTGTCAAAGGTGGAGACAGTGGACGAGTCCTCAGCTTGCTTTTAGAGGAAAGAGATGTCAGGTCCTTTGTGCCAAAGAGAAATATTAGCAAAAGGTGCCAAAGCCAGCATGTGGAGGTGCATTAGTGCCCATGGTGTGGGTGATTAGCATTTATGAGAAGGTAACACTGATGGGCTGTATAATGGAATTTTAAAAGGACGTGCTGCCACCAAGGTGACATCTTCTCCTTGAAATGGTTTCCTGCAGAACGGCCTGCACGACTTACAAACAGCGTGGCTTCACGGACGCAGATTGTGCGTGCCTGAACGTTCTGCCTGCAGTCGGAACACGGACCGTCGCGAAGAGGAGAATCAAACAATAACAACCACAGACTGCTGAGCCGCCGGAAATCTGGCAGAATGACCGCAGATTCCTGTTGCTAAACTGCAACAACCAGTGTTCTCACTTCCTAAATTATTCAAATGTGAAATTAAAAGGAGCTTGTGAGAGAAACGCAGTGGTCAACACACCTGTCTGACATGTTCTTTGAGCCTTCCTGACATCAGATCCAACACAGCAGGGTCGTTTGGGGAAGATAGGACTATTTTTTTAAGCTGTACTTGTGAAAACTTTCAGCGACCGTTCTCCTGCTTGTTTTCACTTCAACAGTTTATTTAGTGGATTTGTCAGATAGCTGCCTACAGAAACTTTATTCTTTATATTTATTATAACTTAAGACAAAAAGCTTCAGATTTTTTTGTTCCACTGAGAACGTACTGAATGTGTTCTGTTCATCTTCTGCACCTTAAAAATAACTGTCCTCATTAAAAAGCTGGAATAAAGTGACCTTTGAAGATGTCTTAAATGTGGTGATTGTGTTACATACATACATATATATTACTTCTCTCTGCTATGATTAGAATTATTTCAATGTTTTCAGCAAAAAGGAATAAAATACCGACACCTATATCTGATTTGGTGGTAGCTGAAAGGTAAAGGAAGAGTAGGTTTGAAGATTAGATTTGAAATAAAGAGCGATAAAGCAGCTGAAGTGATGATCATTCGATGCGACAGGTTTGCCTGCTTCGATCAAATGCACAAAGTGTGTTTGTAAAAGCGACGCCGGCGGTGAGTGCCCGCTCCATGTCTGCAGGAAAGGGGAGAAACTCACTTAAACTGCTGGTGTTCCCTGGAGCTGCGGATCTTGGAGGAGAACCTCTCGGCCAGTTTCTCCAAGCTGCGGGAGTATTCCAGTTCGATCTCGGCTTTGCGTCGGAAGAACTCCTGCAGGTCCTGCAGCAGCTGGATGCGAGACTCGGAGTGCTGCTCCAAGCACTTGAACTGCTCCACTAGTTGGTTACGGATCTCTGTCCATTCAAACACAAAACATAAAGGACATTAGTTGACAAGTTACCCTCTCCAAAAAAATAATGGCGTTCAATTCTGAAAAGCTATTAAAACCCAAATAACTAAAGGCCTAGCATTCCTTGAAGGAAAGCACGCCACCTTTATGTCAGGGTTTTAAACTGAGATCGTATTAAGCTTGAAAATAACGTTGTGCATCTGTCCTGTGGTTCTTGAGAGATTTTGCTCACACAACCGACAAACAAAAATTCAGGCAAATACATGATCACCTGCCTTTCAGGGCAATAATTATTTGGTTATTAAGGCCTGACCGAGTCACAACACAAAGGGTTTCCACAAGTATCAATGATTCTAATAAATCTCTTATTATAGTTCAAACCAACAGCAGAATAAAGACAAAAAAAAGAGAGTCGTGCGACGGTGAAGGCGCCACGTCGAGTCGGTAACATGACCTGCGTGTGGGTGATTTCTCCTTAATGCCTGACTGTGGCTTTACAGCGCGACCATGCTGACGTAATGAGAAAGCAATGCACTCCCACAGTCGAAAAGAAGAAGAGGAGGAGTGACATTTGTCTTTAAGGGGAACCTGACACGACCAGGCAGAGTACAGATCCTCCGTGCCCGTGGGAGCCACGAGCGAAACATGATTCCACTTTGTAGTGCTGTCATCAGCAGCAAAGATGCCTCGACTCGAGAACAGAGAGAGTTTTATTCCTCGGAGCAAAGACAGCAACACACAGAGTGAGCGGCGTCACTTGACAAGAGGAAGGAAAACTTCAGGATGCTTTTATTAAAGCTAAAAATGCTTCTTCGTCAGCTCAGATTAAAACTGACAAAAAAAAAAAAAAAAAAAGCAGAAGTGGAATTAAATTATTTTCTGTGAGGATGCAGCTGAATGCCAAGAGCTGAAGGGCTGCTGAAACGAGCTGAAGAAGCTGAAACTGAGATGTTAAAGCTAAAAGAAGAAGAAAAACAAAAGAAGCTACTTTCAGCTTGAAGCCAAAAGCAGCAAAAAACTAAAAGCAGTAAAACGCTAATTAGAAGCTAAAAGAAAAAATTAGAAGCTAAAAAAAGCTGAAAGCAGCATTAAACAGACAAAAACAGAGCAGGTTTGCTGAAGCAGATTTCAAAGACAACAAAATCTGCGAAGGAACTGAAGAGATCTTAATGTATTTCTATGTGGAAAATATTTGTAAATAAAGGTAAATTATTTTGAAAAGTATAAAATAAACAAAACCCAAAGGTCACAGCACCCATCTCCTGAATGAGACGGATGTTTTGATGTATGAATTACTAAAATAACAGAAAAGTATTTAGATTGCACATAACGTACAAAAACATGAAAACAGGAAGGATTGAAGGACTGAATCATTACATTATTATATAACATTATATGCATTACTGTGATGCAGTTCTGGTTTAAACCAAACTGTGTGATAAAATCAATATTTGTGTTCCTTATCTTGCTAATGCTCGGTGCGCTTCAGGCAACAGATTTCAACACAAAAAAAACACAGCCTGTTACCGGAAACTACCCTCAAATGTTAGTCGTGTTTGTGCTCTAAAGGAGCCGTTCTCGCATTTCGGCGTTTGTCTTTAAAAAGGTCTGCATGGCAACAAAAGAACCAAATCAGCAACAGAAACACGAACTTCCTAATGAAAGTGGCGGCGTGTTGTAACATCCTTCTGTTACAACACGAGTCGCTGCAAGTCATAACCCCCTTAAAAAACAAGAACAGGATGGAGTGTGGCAGTGACACGCTACGGGCAGATGAACTGTGAACAGGATGCTAAAAGCCACGCAGAGTGTGCTTTCGTGCTGCTGAGGGTGTCATTTGGTCAGTGCAGCACTCGGCGTGGGTAGATGCTGGTTCTGACTGCAGGGGGAAACGCTGTCGTGTTTGTGATGGCGCGCCGCCTGGCCTCAGCTTTAAGTGGCAAGCTTCACTCTGCGGTTAACCACTGACCCTGCCTCTCCCTTTATCCTCGGGCCTCCCTTTTTTCTCTGACACTGAGCTTAAAGGGAGAGTGTGTATCTTTTACATGCTGTGAACAGTTCATATATTACCTGTCGCAGACGGCGCTTTGAACAACCTCTAATTATCAGAGTCAACGCAGTCTGTCTGTTAGCAGAATGTACATCTTTATTTAAAATCTTGGCATTAGCTGCTGGACTCGACCTAATCCAAGATGTCTGCCACACCTAATCAACCTTAGCCAACAGGAAAAAAAACTGCTATAACTTTGTCAACTTTACAGATATCGAGCAAACAATCGGTGTGGTAGTAGGTGAGAGTCATTGGCAACACATTTTCCAAGGACTGACAAATCTCACAACATCACATTATGTCTCACATCACGTAGTTTTCAAGGTCCGACCAAAATGAAACAACTTGGTCATTAAAATGATCTTTGTTTAAAACTGTGGCATGAAAGGCAGCAGGCGTTACTTATTCCTTCAAGGAAAGCAAGGACTTTCATTTACACAGAAATCTTTGGTTATTTGCAAACAGAAATAGCAGCAGCAGCTAGATGTAGCACTTCCAGGACAAATATTATGATCTTTTTGTCAGATTGATTGCTTAATGCAAAGTTATCAACGAGGTAAAAACGTATAAAATTGCTT
Source organism: Kryptolebias marmoratus (assembly GCF_001649575.2). Taxonomy (NCBI): domain Eukaryota; kingdom Metazoa; phylum Chordata; class Actinopteri; order Cyprinodontiformes; family Rivulidae; genus Kryptolebias; species Kryptolebias marmoratus. Next base: position 14,016,056 of record NC_051433.1, on the reverse strand, counting down.
TTTTTAACCACCAATACATAGTTTCTGAGACCGGGGTTACCTCTCCAAACTGAGTTGTCTACAACAGGTAAGATGTTTATTTATTTATTTATAAAATCTGAACTATCCCTTTAAATCTCTGTCCTCCTGTCCTATCAGGCTCGTCTCAAGCTGCCAGGCATGCAGTTACGTTTCCCCACTTGCAGTGTTTTTGTTCCTTTTTCTTTCTGTCTTTTAAGAAAAAGCCAAAGAGAAACGGCTGAGGAAAATGTGACACCGACGTGCATGAGTGACAGGGCGGACTTTTGAGAAGGAACTCTAAAGCACCAGCTGCAGCCACACTTTTCAGACACGGAAAAAAGAAAAAAAAAAATAGGTCATGCACAGCAGAAGTGCGCCCTTCCCTGTGAGAAACCACGAGTGGCTGGAGAATTATTCTTTGAGGAGCTTCGTTCGCTGCGGTTTCTTCAAACAGGGGGAACCCATCGGTGGTTCTTTTCCTCTCTTTGAAGAATGGTGTGAACGTACTTTACGCCTGTGGGAAAATTAATGATTGTTTATCATTTGGAACGTCACCAAAACAGGTTTTCAATTTCGCCCATTTACAGAAGGAAGATTTACTGATTTCAGTGAGGGTCTATCACTCCCATACCTTCAGCTGCAGATCAGACATTCGTGAAAAGCAAATTAAAGTGCGCAAATACTTCTATAGCTATCAGGAAGATTCATATTAACCACCTCTATGATTGTATTTAATCTCTATAAAATAATGTAAAGTCTCCTTGAAGCCCAACTCCATTTTTTTATGAAGAATTCACTCAATAAAATTAACTGAATATCACTGATTTGTTGAGCAAATGACACGTTTGCCACCAAATTATGTTAAATTAAATGTGAAGAATAACTACAATTCAAAAGTAAAGCATTCAATGAATTCGGCTTATTGGGCGCATGTAATAATTTAACATTTTAATGATTCTATTACACGAGGCAAGCCTCCTCACCTCCAGTCTGAAACTGGATTATCTGGGCAGCCAACCAGAAACACAACTCTTCTAAAGCAAAGTGGAAAGTTAAATCTCTCTGTTGGTTCCTGGTTGTGTTGTCTCGGCGGCGATGGAGCAATCCGTTCTGGGTTTCACTGGTTTTTTGTTGTTTTTCTGTTTGTGTGTGTGGAATGAGAGCCGGATGTTGTGACAAGAAGCCAACTGGGGTTCCCTAAATAAGGTCAGAGTTCGGTGGGATGATACAAATAAGTGTTGCAGATCTTGGACGAGTTTGCCCTTTTGAGCTTCATACGCAGCCTAGATATGCTGTCGTGGAGCCGTACTTCGAAGGTCAGTTTTTGCTTCTGCAGCCCAGACTCATTAGGACTTTATCTAAACCTGCTGTTATACAAAAAGTCTGTTTTGGTGCGAGATCTGATTGTTTTGCTGGTTTTTTTCTCCAAACTACGCCTCCGTATATCAAACACAATAAAGTCTTTCCCATTTCTTCGGAAACCTCACAATCATGTTTGGTCAAACTAAACGTACGTCTGAGGCGCTGCTTTAATTTAAAAGGGATCTTTTGAAGCAGCCCTCCGTGCAACAGTTGTGAACTTTTAATATCTTACCAACCATAGACAGCTCTTTAAACAGCCTCAGTTGGGAGTAAGAAATTTTAATTCTGACTTGACTATTGAGCTAATAGCTAGTCCTAGAGGGGCCTAGATCAAAGTGAATTGCTGTAGAGTTAAAAAACAATAAAAAAAATAAAAAATTAGGAACCTTTTTATAAGCCTTTATTCCACCATGAAGTTCAGATAACTCAGCTATTCTAGCAGAAATGTTATGATATTCCTGCTGGAAGTGCTCCAGCCTGCACAGGAAGTGTTACCGCTAGCTGCTGCTGCTGCCATTGGCTCTTGCAAAAAACTATAAAATTCTATGTCCTTTTGGTCTTGGCTCCATTCAGACTAGCCGTTAGCCCATCAATCTGGGCAGAGTAAAGCCTACGTCTCGCTGCACTTCCACAGCTGGCAACAAATTGCAAATCCGTTCACAAGAAACTTTCCGAAATGTCTTAAATCCATCACAAGGCGCCTCAGTTTCTTTGCGTACTTGTGTCCCTGGGATTTTGAACTCATTTAAAAAGTCTGCTGGACAAAATCTTTCCGAGCAGTCACGGAGTCATCGCAGGCGTCATTTCAATCGCTTGTCAATTTAGAGTCAGATAGTGTGACAAACGTGACACAACTTCGGGAGAGCTAAACTATACTGGGACGGATTGAAGACATAAAAGACAATCTGACATTCCTGACACACTGGGAGAGCCACAAAATTGCAAAGAAAATTAGAAAAAAATCGCAAACACATTGAGACACAGTTAAGACACTTTGTGACTAAACTGCAACAAAATAATTCACAAATTTCTGGCAAAGTTAAACTTTGTGTTAAAGTACAAATTCAGCATAATTCCAAGTGACAATTTACGCATTGTCTCACAATGAAGACTATCTAATATAAATAAAACATAAATCTAATATAATTTTATTCGTCAACACTGTTTTAACGCAACTTTTACAAAGTTTTTACATTAATGATGCTGTGTGCGTCAAGCTTAATAGTACTAAATTTAAAATGTTCATAGGTTTTGTTCGCCTCAATAATAAAAGTAAGCAAAAAGGCAAAATACGTCACTTTTACATAAAAGCTTGTCTCTAGGGGTTGATTGGACCAGATTTTAGTTACACCCTGACTAAAAAAAGAGCTTTAGATCGCCAATTATCCCTAACCACTCACAGCCAATTCTCAGTGTTCTTCAGCCTAATTATGACATTTTTATGACAGACGTGTCACATTTTCGCTCGAGCCTTTTCATCATCATTACGAGGGTCCTGCTCTGTCAAACACATACACCTGCTGCAGACTGTCATTTGTCAAACACCATTTATGGACTGGAAGTGAAAGCACAGTGGACACTTGTGTCCTTGTCTGACAGGAAGAGGAAAACCTCTAAAAACAATAGAAGGATGTTGGAGATCTGTGACCTCTGACCCTCGCAGCCTGCCCTGGCAGCGGCGCTGAAACACATTATGAGGGCATTTCTATCTAATTTGGTGAAAAAATAAAAAGAAACTTCCAGGGATGTGTTTAAAGAAAGTTATAATTCGATAGCATATAAACATGTTGGCACAACGCTTGCTTTGAATGAAACGGCTGAAAGCCAAATATCTCTGCGTGTTTTCTGGGCTTTGAAATCGTCTATGAGCACTTTTGTCCTCGCACAAAGCGTGCCCGGCGCAGTCCCCTGGTTACGTTAGACTTCCTCTCGCTGATCCACTCCACTTCCTGTTGGCTCCCCACCAACAGAGTGGCAAAAAAATTATTAACAGATGTAGTGCTTGAGGAGGTTTCTATTTTTTTTTGTTTTGTTTTGTTTTTAGCTTTAGCAGCCATGGTACAGCGGTTAAGTTATTAAGGTCAGTGGTTCGAGCACCAGCATCATTCAAACGCTGTATTGTTGGGCTCTTATTCGTGACCCTTAACCTCTGTTGGAGCCCCGCAGTCTGCCTGACCCTGGCTTCCTAACAAGCCGTGCAATCCCAAACAATAGTTTCCCTCGTGGGTCTAGAAAAGAAAACTCAATCTGGACTCAAATTAGTTTGTATAAAACTCAGATTTAAAGCAGTTTCTGATCTTTTGAAAACCATGTACATTTTATGATGTAAAAAAAGATCCCAAGTTTCCTTCAGTATTGAATCATTAAGTGTCAAAATATGCCATCTATTCAGATCTTTTGTTCATTTTTTAGCTTTTAAAGTTTTCTTTGGACAGCATAAGCTGACAAGTAAATTCACATTATCTTGGCTTTAGCAGCAAGAATACTCTGTGTTTTTTCTTCAGCTTTTGAAATAGCAGACAGAGTTTGGTTTAAAACTGCAAAACCTTAGATTTTGCTGCTGTTGTTGTTGTTGTTGTTGTTGTGTTCAGGGACGCAGGTTTGAGCCACAGCAGATTTCCGATGCTCACTCAAAGTTATTTCTCTCGACAAGAGAGAATCAGCCAGCAGATCTACAAGAAACACACTTGTGTGAACAGAAACCTAACACTCGCTTTGTTTCCTTGAAATGGTGAGAAACAGACAGCACAGAGAAGTTTTCTGGGGATGTTTCTCATTGTTTTAAAATCCAAACCTGATTTTTCAGCGAGAGAAATCATTTTTAACCACAGTTTGGAATTTGTACGTTCGTTCCTGTGTTAATTTTACATGACAAGTGTGTTAAATGCTGAATTATTTTCTCTTTTTTCATTCTTTAGACAAAATGCAAGTTAGTGAAAACAATCCTAACTTAAAACATTACAACTGAATTTTTTAAGCTCCTAATCTTTTGCTGCCTTAAACAAGGGAACAGTTATAAGCTACAACCAAGACGTTGCTTCCTACCATAGAAGTGATAAATTCACGTAGCCTCTCGTCACATTTAAGTTAAGATAAAGCTGGAGGGTGTTGAATGAGAGGGAGTTTTAGCAGAGCAGCCTGACTACAGCAGGATGAGAGGCCGGGCAGTGTTTTACTGCCGGATGACGAAAATAAAATTTGATCTTGCATTTAATGGAGCCTGATGGCGAGCGTGTTCCGCTGGATGATAAGTGCAGCTATGTTTAGCGTTTAAACAAGTGTTTGAATGACTCAACGAGACGACGAGGCTGAATAATGTTGCGGTGAGCACAGCTTACAAGCTGCAGTGTAAATTTTAAACTGTAAACAGCCTCAGGAGGTGATAGGGACTTGAAGAAGAAAAAAAAAAAAAATGTTATGCATTCGACTGTTTCTGTCACCATACAGGAAGCAATACGCACGCACACACACCAGCTAACAGCAAGCCCGAGCCAAATTTAACTTAAATTAATCCCCCGACCGCAGCTCTGCAGCGTCTCGGGCTCTCCGCTGCAGGAGCCAAATTCTTGTGAAAAGAAGAAGAGTACGGCTCTTCTCCAGACCTTCATTCACTCTCTCCGTCCCTCACACTCAGACTCATAACACAAATCCCGGATGCTGAACTAACCCCCACCCCACCCCACCCCACCCCACCCCACTCCTCTGTTTTGTTTAATCCTCCGGTGATTAGCACTATGGTGAATTCACGGGGCCATGAGACCGATGCTCCTGCTGCTTCTTCTCAGCCCATCTCCGTCTCATCTGGTGATTCTGGTCCCTCCTTCGGCCCGGCGGCTGCGGCTGCGGCACACGGAGTCACAGATAAGACAACGTCGGCTGAGGCCAATCAATAGTCGGGATGAACCGACGGAGCGCCTTACAGCAAGATGTCAGCTGTCTGTTTTCTGTGCTGGTGCTCCTAATTATCAGCCGGTTTATTGGATTTCCTACTGGATGTTCTGTCTACTAAACTAAAAATCAATCCGGACAAAGCAGATCAGTTTGTATTGTGCGGCTCTCAACACTCTAACTCCTCGCTCGATGAAACTGAACAATACTGAGGCCACCAGTTATGTCTGAGAAAATAATAGTGTGTGAACAGGCTTGGTAATGATACTAAAATTAAGGCCTAGAACTCTTTAAAGGAATGCATACCGCCCACCGCCTTGCAACCCAGACTTTTAGACTGAGATCATCTAATGTTGAAAAGTGACGGACTTGTTGCCTTTTTGGTTAAACTTTGAAAATACATTCATAGGCAACACAAGAGTTTGTAACATGAATGACTCTCAGCTACTACCACACCAGATTTTAGCTCAATATCTGTCAAGTTGGCTGAGTTATAGCCCTTTGTGTGTTGGATGATGTCAATTAGCTGCGGCAGCCATCTTGAATTGGATTGACTTCAAACTTTAATCACTTGTGCATCCAATGATTAGCTTCAGCAAGTTTCATTAAAACCCGTCAAGTGGGCCACAAGATATTTTGCTAACAGACACAAACACAACCACACACGGACACAGGCAAAAACATTATCACCCGCCTCCCGGCTGTAGGCAATAATAATTCTGCTTCAAAGCAATATGTGAGTAATATCCTCCTAGACGTCCTGGAAGATAAAAAAAAAAAAACCGTAAACTGCAGAAGCACATCCTCCTGTCTGTCGTTCAGGATCCAGGCTGAGAGGTGTCTCCATGGCAACGTGGGCGTGACCCAGTCTCAGGGGAGAAGCTTATTGGAGCAAGGGGTTAAACCTGGTGGCTGCAGATAGGCGGCACGCCGATCGAGGCGGCGTGTGTCAGATGTAGGCTCCGGCAGATGGGAGCAAATCTGAGAATGTAGCTGATTTCGGTTCATCACAGCTCAGGAGCGTCTGATCGCGGTGGGGAAACTAATTTCCCCGTTTTCCTGGGAGCGCTGAAGTAGATTAAACTACACGCAGAAGAACAAATGTTCTCAGAGATAAGACGACGTGTCTGAAAGAGATCCCCGTCACCTTTATTTGCCTCTGCTGTCGGCCATCTTCAGGCTGGAGTTGACTGACGTTGAAGCACATTTTCAGAGACACTGAAAGTTCCAACTACAGAAAAAGAAATAAACTTAAGACAATATTCTGTTGTCTTTGCCTCGGCTGAGAAAGCTCCAGCATTTGGATTCGTGGCTGCTGGTCAGACAGCTCAATTAATTTAGAAATGAAACTATCACCTGCCTAAATGATCTCAGTCTTGCAGTCTTGTTAAATTTTAGCCCGATATCTGCAAAACTGAATGCGTTTTCGCCTTCTTTCTGTTTTTTAAGATCGATTAGCTGTGGTGGAGTCAATAATTTAACATAACTGACTACGTCTTTAGCCTCGAAACAGAAGAAGGCCGCAGTTTTGTGCTCCTCGGGGCGCCTGAGTCTGTGCCACTTATGATTCTATTTCCACAAGACAAGAGGGACCGTCGAGCTGCAAATAGGTGGCCTGTTTAATTATCCAAAGTTTTCCGTGGGACATGTGCCTCCCTGATAAAGTTAATCTAGCAGTTGAAGAGCTGACATTAGCAGCACTTAACTAATTAGTTCGTCAGATGGAGACCTTTTCAAAGGTACTTTTTCCCTCATAAATCCTTGTTCTTCAGTTGCCAAGGTTACCGTATCTTTGTCATTTCCTGGATTTTTCTTCTTTTTTTTTTTGAGTTTGAAGAAATCTGTTGTGTTACTAAGGGCAGAAATATAGAGAAATTAAAACCGTTTTCATCTCACAGGGACCTGTAAACAGTAATTTATCTTCTCTCAGTTGGAGTTTTGTATCATAAATAAAGGCATTTATTTTTGTTTTTTTCACTTTGGGTTTTAGATAGCACACATTTCTCAATAAATGTTCAGTTCGAAACTATTAAGTCCTAAGAAATGAGTCAGATTAGGTTTCAAAATTTATAAATATGTTATTTTTTTAACTCTGAAACTTTGATGCGTCAATCTAAACTCTTAGATCTTCGACCAAACAGGACCTGAGCTTGTGCCAGTCTATTTTTGAGACTTTGGTTTTCAGTTTTGATATGAATTTTCTGTGGCAAAATAAAGACCATCAGTGATAAGGAGACTGTTTGACTGATGACAAAAAAAAAAAAGAAATAAAGAGTGTCAGTTTGATGTTACAGATTCATTGCTCTTTTACATCAAATTTACATTCAGCAGACTCTCATGCAGTTGGACTCTCTGAGTACTTACAGTATTACTGCCATACAGTCATGGTGTTTAAAGCACTTTGACAGAAAATGCTGATTATAAGTCTTTCCACATACACAGACAAACGACTTAAATAAGAAGTGAAGACACGCACTGACTGGCACTAAACACCCATACAAATGAAGTCATTTTTATGCTCATTTGGGCCTTTATTTACTTCATTAATGCCAGCACATAAACTGAAGAACTATCCGGATACTGTGTTCAGTGATAATCTACGCCTGGCAGAGCCGCAGGTTCATGAAAGGCTGATTATATCTAGAAAACTTCTGAAACGGGCAGAACGAAATCTCAGTTCATCGAGCGGCAGCTGCGTTCATCAAACCGAGCCAAAAGAGACCAGAGAGGGAAAAAAAAAAACAAACAAGAAAGCTGAGAAAACTGTGGTGACAGAGAGCAGGATGATAATGACACTTTTAGTTTTTCCTAACAAGAAAGAAGGGATTGTGTTTCTTTTTCTTTCTTTGGCTTGGGTTATCACAAAAGAGGAACATTACTTAATAATGTAAGCAAATGGATACACATGAATCCCTTTATTGCCCCTTTTATATTGTCATTGGCTTAAAAAAATGCACAATTTTTATGCTCATTCTTTATTTCTCAATATTGTAAGACTGAAATATTGAATTCTCACTTCTCTGGAGATCATAGGACATCATGCCCTACGATGTGATACTGCTGCAAAGAAAAGTCCCCTTTAAGCTGCCTCTGGTTGTTCACAAATCATCAATTTAATCAGCCAACATGAGCTTAAAACAAACGAAGCTACCATGATGGAACCATGGGAGGCGTGGACATGAAGCACTACACATAAAAGATGTCTCAGACATCTCTGATTCTTAATCCCATAACTGTCTGACTTGCCACATCGCAACCTTGAGCTAAGATTTCGACTAACCCCTACACATACTAACTGTTTTGACTCTGTGACTACCTCGCTTGGCGGCTCAGAGGCTGAACGGAGGCAGGTTGACTTTAACCACCTAAGTTTTTTTCATGAATCACACCAAGATGGGATCGAGGCTGACTTGAAGGGGTTTCTGTGACTATAAACAAACAGAAAAAAAAAGGCAGGAAGCGTTTCCATATTCCAGAAAATGTCTCAATAAATTTAGGCTAATGTGCATGATCTAATGACATGATTGCATGAGCCATGTGATTGAAGACTGGATGCTTCACTTTGGTGCAATTAATCATCAACATATAGAAAAGGACTAAAGTAAAATATGAAGCTCTTTATTCTTGCTTTCCACAAAAATAAGCGTGTGAATTTTTATGTTATCAGTATGAATCCTAATGAGTCGCTGAACGAACTGCAAATTTTATTGGACCGCACCATGAAGGAGCTCTTCCACTCAAGATTATTGCCTTAACGTTGAATGAATTCATTCCTTTTTCCTCGTTGTTCACTTAGTCTGCAGCAGGTTTGCCAAAAAGCGGGCAGCTGGAGGATCTTCAGGCAGTGACTCAGCAGGACGTTTTTCTTCAGCACAACCAGCTCGATGCTGCCCAACAAGATGTTAACAGCTTCCAAACCGAATGCCACCTTGGTGGCAACAAACTCAGCCATGTGCGCAGCATCAGCTGAACAGATTAACAGCTGAGGAAGCCCTGCCTTACAAATGAATTAACATCACTTTAAATCTCATTTCTGCTTTTGTTTGTGAAACGTCTTTAGTTCAAAATTGACAAAACTCTCACCGTCGCAACTGCCTACACTTTTTAATGTCAAAAAGGTTCAATCTGCATGCTTTACATTGTGGTAAATAAACATTATGTGCCCCCAAAGAATACTGAAAATTACTTTTTAAGCTCGCACAGACTAAATTACTGTCATCTTTAACAATTTTTTTTAGCTATTATTAAGTTCGCTTTGCAAATTTAAATTTCCTCCCATTCAAGCAGGAGTAACTACTAACACAGGACATAACCTGAACACAGAGGTGTTAAAACCAAGTTTCCTCCCCAGCATCACATTTCATCTGTCTGTTTCAGTTAGTATTTTAGGTCCTGAGCCCCCTCCTGTACACACTACTCACATATGATTGCTCTGGGGCGGTCATATTGTGAAGTTTGCGGATGACACATTTGTCGTTGGCCTGATTTCTAACAATGACAAGTGTCTGTACAGGAGGAAGGTCAGAGATTTTGTCGATTGGTGCCAGGCAAAGAACCTGTGCATCAGTGTGGCAACAACAAAAGAGATGGTGGTGGACTTCAGGAGGAGGGCACACACTTCTTCTCCCATCTTCATCAGGGGAGAGACTGTGGAGCTGGTGACCATAATTAAAGACTTGGGTCTGCACATGTCCAGTGACCTCACATGGGCTGCGAACACGGCCAGCATTGTGAAAAGGGCTCATCAATGCCTGTATTTTATGAGGCTGAAGCAGGCAGGTCTCAGTGCTGCTGTGTTGACTTCTTTTTATCGATGTGAGGTGGAGGGTGTCCTGACCTTTGGTATGACTCTTCAGTACGGCAGCTGCTCTGGGGCTGACAAGAAGGGTGATTAAATCTGCTCAGAGACTCTTAAACAGCGGCCTTCCCTCTTTAGAGGACATTTTCTTCATCGGATGCAGGACCAGAGCAGGGGACATCACGAGGGACCCCACCCATGAACTGTTCTCCTTCCTCCCCTCAGACAGGAGGCTGGGCAGCCTGGAAGCTCGCACAACCCAGTTCAGCAGCAGCTTCTACCCTGAGGCCCTGAGGCTCATGAACTCTGGGTTTTAAGCCGTCCTCTGTACTTTTACTATTGAGTTTTATTGTTCTTTCTGTGTTTTTAATCATGTGTTTTCATGGCGTGATCTCGGTACCTGGGGAACAAACTTTGTTCTCGTGTTTTTAACATGTTGAATGACAATAAAGATCCTATTCAATTTCTATTCTAAAATACTGAAGCCAATCAAAAGTATCATACACCATAAATGGAAACATGTTATTGAGTATATTTTAGGACCAAGGAACACAGAAAACTTGGCAGAACATCAACATCACAGCTCAAAAAGACACTATTTCTACAAATAACTGAACAGATGTTTACGTTCTTGAGAAACGTGTTGTTCGGTCTTTGACAATCGTGTTCTGGACCAAAACTTGCTGTTTTTGAGGAACGCAATGGTTAAATCCACGGAGACGTTCTTGACTGTTCTCCATCTCGTCTCCAAATGTGACGGCTAGCATGAAAGTCGTCTTCGAGTGACTTCCGACTGTTTCCGATCTGGTGCTGGATGCACGTGCAGAGAACCATTCCAACAAGCCTCAAAATTCCACTTAAAAAAGATCTGAATTATTCTTTTAAGTCTTTGCAATAAATCCTGTCAGAAGCACTGTTCAAACCTTTTGTTTATAAAAAAAAAATACTTCTGTAAACACACTATGAGTCAGTGTGCTCGATGAAGACAGTAGGGCAAAGCTGCTCTGAACTCCAGAGAGTTGTCAGTGATTCACTGCAGGCTGGGGTTCAGGAAATACAGCCAACTGATCCTGCAGTCAATTAAGTCAAAGTAAAGTACGGCAAAAAGACGTGAACACGAGACCGGCTGAATACAAATCAGTGTTTGAGGCGACGTTCTGTTTGTTCAGGTTTGCAGCGATGTATATCACCTCCACGTCTCCCAGCGGCCTCCGCAAGCCCGATTGTTACGATTTTAAAGCACATGTGTGTATAAAATAATGAGGAAGTATAGGTTTATACCCCAAAGCTTCCATCATAAATGTCAAGCAGCTGCTGTAAGTTGAGCCCACTTCATAAGCTGCCTATAAATCGGGCAAACAGGAGGGGAGGCAGAGCTGCCGTCCAGCAGCCACACTGTGGTGGTTAGCTGCAGAACGAGAGCCCAAGCTGCCCCGGCCTCTCCGTTCGGCGCAGCAGCTCTCCTCTATTGACATGCAAATGCAGGATCAGGCAGCTGAGCAGCTTGAATAAAGTGAACACCATCGCCCAGGGTCCTTAAGAGATCTCAGCTCTGGCAGGCGGCCCCGGGGATCGTCAGGAATCCGTCACATTTTTCCGAGCTCGTCCGAAGCCGCGACACTCAAACAAACCCAACCCTGAGCCAACAAAGTAGCTGATATTATTTTCCTTTGTTTTATTGCAACCAGACCTTTTGGGTTTTGTTATTAAGCCTCATGCATAATGAAGCAACCATCTTGTTATGACCTAATCAGTGACACTTGGGTGGTACGGACCCATCTGCCGCGTTGACAACACATTAACCACCAAGTAATAACTCACAATAAGACAGGTGCCCTCTGAATATCATTACAGTCCTGTGTGCTGCGGCTCCTAACACCACCTTTACGTCGCGAGGTGGCGGCTGGCAGGAGCCGAAGCCCTCCGTGTGTCCGGAGGCTGTGCAACACACCAGCTGTGGCTGAGAAACAAGCATAAGTCTCTGTGAATTAACGTCCTCCCTCCCTGCTCAGCTGATGTGTGGACGTCTGATGCAAAGAGGCCCGGGTCTGTGACACAACTCGGCCATCATACGGCCGGACCTAAGCTGAACAGACGACGCCCGAATCTCAAAAACATGGCCTTGGAGTAAAATAGCGAAAGTACACTGTAAGATCTAACATGTTGTTTCAACCTAAAGTTATGAGCGAAGGGGCCCCCTTAACATTGTAAGTTAATTTAACAAACATAATTTATTCTACCAGCATCTCCTTATGTTCTCTTGATAAAAATCCTTGGTTGCTTTTAATTCACTCATTTGAACTTGATTGGAATTTGCTAACGTATTTCAGCTGAATCCAACAGTAAGTTGTCTAAACTTTGTGTCTCTTACATTGATTTAAGTTACTTGATTGAAGGGCTCAGTGTAAGAGTTCAATCTGCAAATCTACATTGGCCTGATTAAAGGTGTGTGGTCATTTGAATGGAAAGCTTAAACTAATTAAACTAAAAACTAGTTGATTGGAGTGAAGCTCATCTGCCACCGTTCACCACAGAGTTTTAAACAGAAATCGTATGATTTAAAGGGACAAAGGTGTGTGTTGGCTCTCATGGCATAAGTTTAGGATGACTCTCAGCTACTACCACACTAAATCTTAGCTCAATATCTGTAAATTTTACTAAACTATAGCCATTTTCGTGTCGATTAAGATCAATTAGCAGGGGCAGCCACCTTTAACCAGAAGTGTATTTGAGCTGTATTTAGAAAACAAATGATTACTTTCTGAAATCTGTCCAGTGGTTCATGGGATATTGTACCAACAGACATATTTTGCAAGCAGAGATGTTTTGGTTCAAACGAAGAAACACAGATGCACACACGCAGACAATGGCAAAAACATTCTTGCCCTCTCGTCTTTGGCAGCAGGTAATAAAAACTGCCTCAGAATTAGAAAAAAAAAAAAAAACAGCATGAAGAATGGCCTCAGCGTGGAGATGGGGAGGGGAGGGGCCTAAAGATGATGACACAAACAATTTGAGTCCACCCGCCAGCCTGACTGACCTCCGAATTTAAGATGACATTTAACACTAATTCAATTAGGCAGGAAATCAAGGATCAAGGAAACAAAATCTGCAGAAATTTTTTCTCAAGTCAATGGTTAATGCGCTTTTAAATTAAAAAAATTTGAAAGCAACATTTGTGAACCGCAGCCGACTACCACATGTGTTTGATTACCTATGGAAACAACCAGAGTGACTGAAAATGGGTCAGCAACGACGACATTCATAAGAGCCATGTTTACACTCAGATTTGTTGAGTAAAGTATATGGATAAGATATAAGAGTTGTCTTACTCGTGTTTTCCTCTTTCTTTTGCACCTGTACGTCCACCTAAACATCTTCTCTGCGATTCTACGCTTGCCCGACCCCACCATCTTTGTTTACCTACCCAGACTACAGCCAGTCTGATGTAGGTCGGCTCAAGCTTCCACATGGTTTCAGCCAACTGTTTTGTTTGCATTGAGTGCATACCCGCATTTCAGGACTGCATATCAACATACCTGGAAAACTACTGGCTCAAGCTATTTCAGACTGCACCGCTTGATATGGTTCAGGATAACCTTTTTTTATGTTTTATGCTACAGTTTGCAACGAGTGTCTTTAATAATGGGCTAAAATGACAAACAGGCTAAAACCCATTTTACAGTGTAGCAGAGTTAGACGTGCATTGACAGGTTCTGTGGCTCAGAAGGCGCACTTGGACTAAAACTGGATGTCTGGTGAGTGCAATGAAATCAGCTGCACGTTTTGATCCGACCTGCAGCTCCTCGCGCGGGG
>NC_051433.1:13953621-14000940 GCF_001649575.2 Kryptolebias marmoratus | reverse complement strand
CCCCCCCCCCCCAACTTTTGGCCAAACAGTCTTATATTAATAATTAGTCCTCTTAGCAAAATAGCTCACGAACCTCTGGGCGGGTTTTAATAACTCTCCAAAATTAATCTGTGCAACGAATTAACTTTTGGACTGATTCAAGATGGCCGCCACAGCTAACAGGCCTTAGCCAACACACGACTGGCTATAAATCTTTCAACTGAACAGATACTGAGCTAGAATTCGGTGCTGTTATCGCTAAGAGACGTCCCCAACACGTACTCCTAGTGCTAACAAACCTTTGTGTACAACTTTGGCTTTGTTTGTTGGAGTCAGCTCAGTCTGTCTGTTAGCAAAATATCTCATAGACCACTTGGTACAAAGTAATTATTGGGTGTACGTCTACAACGAGTTAACTTTTAGAGTCAATCTGATTCAAAATATTTCACCTTTGCAAGCAGAAAAATGGCTGCACCTCAGTCAGTTTTACAGATACTGAGCTAAAATCTAGTGTGGTAGTAGCTGAGAGTTCTCCCCAACACATACTCCGAGAGTTTAGATATCTCATAAGATTCTTGTTTAAAACTTTGCCACGCAAGGCAGCGGGGGATAGGTTATCTTTCAGAGAATACTAGTTTCTGAAACAATTATGAATTTAATGTGGGGGAGGTGAGGTTCAGTGAGCTGAGGAATGACTGAGGTCTTCTCAGTAGCCTAATACCAGCTGGAAATTGGAATACAAGAAGAAATAAAACAAAGTAGGCCTGTATCAGACCCAGACTGTGGTATTCTTCAAATAGCTGTAATTTGAAAATGTCCTAAGAAAACTTTAGAAAATTCTGTTATTGCTTTGGGTTTTGGTACACCATCCCAAGCTTAGCCCAACATCTGGCCACCACTTTGAAAACTTTTCTGATCACTCCTTTAACGTTCGGTCTCCTCACTCGAACACATAAAAACGTTAATATGATTTTTTACTGTTCCACACCAGCTGTTCCGGAAAAGACCTCATTAAACATTACGCAGGTGATCGGTTTAAAAACAGTCAATGTCACCGCTGTGCTCTCCGTTGCCATGGAAACGTCACATTATTATTATTTTTTTTAAACCCAGCTCGACTTTCAGCGTGTTTGAGAAGGACAGCAGATCTCAGCTGAGGTTGTGACGGATGGTCACTGAAAAAGCACCTCCTCCGAACGCCGTGCTGCAGAGGTTAATTGTGCTTTTCGCTCCCTGCAAATATCAACAGCTAGGTTATCTTTTGGAGGGACCTTTGTCTTTTCCACCACCCCACCTTACTGTCGACTTCTCTTCCCAGTATTGGAATCCGTGATTTTGCTGACAAAACTGATTTTTTTTATCTTTTGAGCAAAAGAAAAAGGATCTTTTTAAGCACTAATAATGTGCTGTCATGTTCAGGTACAAGAAGTAAAATGGAAAATAAGTGAAAAAGTGCCAAAGTTGAAAAAAAAAAAATATGTTGAAAGACCTTCAGAAAGTCAGGACCACTTTAAAAGATTACGAGAAGGTCTTGCTCCCTGGAAACAAAATATATAGAAATTAAGATGGCTTAAAACTTTTTCACAATCCTGTTAAACATCTGGGGAAAGAAAATCCAAATTATGTGTTTGCCCATATCTGTGCAAAAGTATCTGTATTCGTGTCATGAACACAGGCAGCCTTTGTGAGCAATATAGTGTCAGAAACTGTTTTCCTTTTTGTTTTTTTTCATGGCAGATACTGTCATCTAGAATCTAGATGATGAGGGGATGAGGGAGTGAGGGGGTGAGGGGGAGGTGACACTCTGTTACCTGTCACCTTAGCTATTCTCAGCTCAAAAGGCACCAGGCTGTTAACTCACATCCTGTGTTGGTGCAAGCTGGTAAACTGACACATATTTGTTTCACTTTGTGTCTGCAGCTCGCAGGATTCAGCGTACACAGAAAGAAAGAAAATAACCTCAGAAAATAATGACATATATTCACACATTTTCTCTTTTGGAGATTGTGGCTAACAAGCAAGCAGACACAAATAAGCGTTCATTGCAGTGGTTACATAACCAAATTTAAATGGGTAATTTAAAGATAAACTATTTACAGCAAACAGTAAAGCAGAAGCATTAATAGAGCTGTTAGCCTGATTTTGATGATGTAACTTTTCCCAACTGGTGTGAAAAACTGTTTAATCAACAGTCACTGGTTTGTCCTCAGTTCAGTTTGTATAGTTTGTGATTTCAGGCTGATGAAGACGTATAAATCCCTCCACGGGAGTGAAAGCCCCTGAGGAGTTTGAGCCAGACCCCCCGACGGTGAGCTTGTGTGTTATCAGTGAAACTGGATATGAGGCGGAGACAGAGGTGCTGTCTTCCTGTGCTGGTCTACAAGTGTCACACTTCAGCCCGTAACCATCTCTGCACATCTCCGTGGTTTTTCGAGTCCGAGTTGTTCGTCACACTGACACGTCTGCGGAGTGAAGAAGAGCGAGCGCGCACCAGCAAGTGTGACAGAGGCCCGAGCGACTGCACTGTAGGGACCTTTCTGAAATCCCTTCATTCTTTGTTTCGCTTGGTTGAGCAGATAAAAAAACAGCAGTTCTTTTAGGCCCTCTGGGGCAAAGTCAGGGATTTTTGCAGGGTTGTAGTCAGGAGTGTGATCAACCATTTTACACCAAACTGGTTGCCAACAGACTTCAGGTTAATATGAAGCAGAAAAAAGGGAGGCTTAAAACCAAACTCTGCTACGAAGGTGAAGCAAACAGTTTCATGTCACAGGTCAAACTCCGCCACAGCGACACGTCCTCAGCAAGGTGTCTCCCACCCAGGCAGAGATGAGGTTCCAACAAGTGATGTCCGTCAACTCAAAACTGACACCTGAAGGACCCAGGAACACCAGAAGGGGTTTCCATCGAACAAAGCATAGATGAGATTCTTTGCATGTTTGGGGCTGCATTTCTTCAAATATTGTTTTGTCTAAAATGCTACAAGCAGATGCTTATCTTTTATGTAATACGGACAAGGGCACCTCGGGGTTCTCACAATCATGACCCCAAACGTGCAGCTAATGACATTTAGCACTATCTTCAGCTTAAGGAAGAGCTGAAAATCTTGGAAGTGATGGCATGATTCACACAGAGTCCTGGTCTCAGCATCACTCAGTGCGTCTGGGATGGACCACATGAAGAGACTGAACGATCTGAGCCATCCGCAGAGCACCTGTGATTAGTTCGACAAGATGTTTGGAGCGATCAACAGCGGTACAAGGTAATCCCCCTGAAGAGAAAGTTTTCCCTTCCCTGTCAGCTGCTCTCTGCACACAGAATAAAGGCATGCATTATGCAGACGTTTGACTTTGGCATTGTCTATGAGGCGTCGTGGAGTTGCCAAAAGTTTTCTGCGGCATGTGACTGTCCTCTGTGCAACACCGGCCATCTGCTGTGCAGAATCCACGTCAACGAACGAACGAACACCCACTTGTCTCTCAGACTTCACACTTACTAATCAGTTGACCTGCAACAGAAGGCAAGAAAACAACAACGTTATAATAGCTTCAACGAGCATAGCAGAAATGAGTTTGTGGCAAGAAACAAACAATAATAAAGCCCTAATTTCCAGCTACATCAGTGCAGAAGGCTACTTATGTCACAAAGAGCAACCAGGACTGTGAGAAGAAACAGAACCGCTCTTCATTTTCCCCTGCGAGCAACAAGACAGACAATTATCTTTTACTTTTCACAACCCAGAGGAGCAATTAATCACAGAGGGAACTGCGACAGTTACTCTTATCATCACTCGGTACATAAACTTCATTAATCGTATGATAAATGGGAAAAGGAGATTACAGGTGACTGCACACGTCTGGTCTAAAATGCCTGCAGTGGCCGAGGAAATTGTGATTTTTATGGAGGGAAAAAAAATCAATATCAGTGTATTTACTGTGCTACTGTAAGCAGCTTTTACAGGCAAAGTGGGGCTGCATATTGTCACTATGACTAATTGGTTCAAGATGTGTTTTAATGATACAGTGTTAACTTTATTTAATTTTAAAAGTATTGGTTATTCAGAACATTAAAAGAGAAATGTCAGGTAAAGGCTGCTCTGTTCACCAAATAAAGATAAATAATAAACAATATGAAATGATAGATTTAAGCATGAGGATACATGCACAGATATGTGTTATGTTTTAAAAATCTATAATTAGTTTATCATTTGCCTCTAGGTTTTCTCAGGACTTTTAAATGACTCTTATATACTACAGCTTCCTGCTTCTCTCAGAAAAGTAGGAAAGTTATGTTACAGATTTAATACATTTTTCTGTCTACGTTTCTTTTTTTACATATCTGTTGTTTGTTTGTTTTTTTATGTTGTATGAATGTTTTTGTTGATAAAAAGCTGTTCTCAGCACAGAACATTATGTAACTTCGCCCTCTGTCGGTCATTTGTAAAAGAAATGAAGCCGGAAGTTTCTATCGGTTAGCATGTAGCTAAAGGTTGGCGTTAGCTGCGGCGACGGACCCCGCCCATCCCACCCTCGACAGCCAATCACCATTCTTGTCGAAACTTAATCAACCAATCACAGCCATCCTTGTCTCAGCCTCTGATCCAATCAAAAGCGGATCAAAGAGAAGCGATGATCAAGTGGATGAAGTAACATTAGGTTAGCAAATATTGTGAAAGCTGCCTTTCAAAATAAAACATACTAGGAACTAAAGTCATGATTTGCTTCTTCCAAAAAAAATTGAAAGAAATCTCTAAATCCATACATTTCATTTTTTTTAAGTTTTACACTGAATATCCTGTTGGCAGCAATTAAAAACAAACAAAAAAATACAACCCATATATTTCTAACCAAAGAAAATTTTAATACAGCATCAATTTTATAGATCTGTTTATATCTCACTTGATATTTCTTTTCAGTTATTGCTACTATTTATCTTATAAATGTACAATTGAGCTTAAAAATTCTATTACTAGGACAGAAAAACTGAATGTTGGGGAAATATGAACTTAAGCTCAAAGTTTCCTAGTTTATTAACTTATAGGGCATAGGACAATTTTTTTAAAGTTACAAATGTAATAAAGTGTTGTGTTAAAAATTTAATACGCTGACATGTAAAAACTCATGTAGTTTGCTCACATTTCCAAAGAAGTCCAATAATTGCAACATGTTGGTGACATATAGGCATCAGATGTTTATCAGTTGTTTTGAATGTTTATTTTAATCTATTGTAAATAATAATCTATTGAATAAAAATGAACAAACATTGCATTTTATAACATTTTTTTAAAGAGGCTACTAACTGTCTGATAAACAGTGACAAAGTATAAATATAATTATGCATTTTTTTAACTTTCTTTTTTCATTTAAAGGGAAAAATTGACTAATGCATAAAAAATATTTTGTCTTACATCGTCTTTGCATTTTTATCTTAAAGTATGAATATGGAAGACTTGAGGATAGCAAGATTTTGTTTTAAAACTCTATGCTTTTGTTGTGGAAATTCCACACCGGAAGCGGTGCTAACTGCCGGCAGGCGGAAGTGTTGTGTCGTTACCTCGTGTGTTTCAGGTTGGTGCTGCTTCAGACATTCTGAAGACGTTTTAAAAAGTGTTTTCAGCGCAGTTAAACTGTGTGCTCATTGTATGAACAGACATTTATGTGTGGTTAACGTTTCAATTTCTGTAAAGCATAAATAACTTTGTAGTTCCTTGAAGCTAACGTTAGCTAGCTAAGTTATTTTCGGTGTTATTTCTCCGCACGTGAGTCTGAAGCCGCTCGTTCTCGTGTGGTATTTCAGGAAAACTGAACCCACTCAGAGCTGATGGGTTGTGTTGTGCTGCCTCATGTTTCCCTTCAGGCGGCCTGCTGAGCTTGGCAGCAGCTGTCACGTTTATTTCTGGTCGGGACCGTCCTCTCTCTGGTCCTGCAGGAGGATGTCCTCCCATCACGAGGACCCGGCTGCGGAGCAGACCTCTCCCGGAGATGACCCATCAGTTTCCTCCACCTGCGAGGCTGATTCTGCCGTCATCACAGTCACCATCGGAGCCACCGTACCCACAGGCTTCGAGCACACAGCTGCAGAGGAGATTAAGGAGAAGATCGGAGCAGATGCACGAATCAGCAAAGATCGAGGCCGGATCTATTTTCCAATCACTACTGACAAACTTTTCCAGGTGGTAATCTTTCCCCGCCTTTGCACCATTCAGATTTTGCACTCCCTCCACCCCCACGTTGACTCAATTACTGACTCAGTTCATTCTAATTTACAGAAAAGTCACATCTGATTTCTAATTTTCACACAGTATCTGATTATCCGTCTTTTTTAAACCTTGTAGGTCCATCTCTTGCGGTCCGTAGACAACCTGTTTGTTGTAGTTGATGAATATGATCGCTACCAGTTCAAAGAATCAAAGGTAAGCCTGGTCCAGCTGTACTAACCGCTCACAGTTTCTGTGCACACGGTCTTGCCACCATGTTGGAAGACAAGCTCCACTTCATAAACATGGAGGATAGAGAGACCACATGAAAAGTGTTCATTCAGCTATAATGGTCAGCCTTAGAGCAGCTTGAATGGGGCTTACAGAGGGGAAAAAATACTCTGCAGTCGTGACTAACCAGAGAGAACAAACCTGTGAGTTGTTCCAGCGACTGACAAATCTGGGTTGGGCAGAGCCATCAACTACAAGCCTTTGTCAGTTCAGAATTTGCTCTGATCATTTTTGTTGGAGGTACATTCACTCGTTCACCTTCTTTACGAAATAATAGCTTCAGCTGTATGGATTCTTACAACAGAAAATATTTAAGACTTGGTCACTGTGTCATGAGATGCCAAATAACTCACTTTATCACTAATTTAACATAACAGTGACAGGGCAGCATGACAGATTAGTGGTTAGCACTGTTGCCTCACAGTAAGAAGGTCCTGGGTTCAAGCCCTGAGTTGGATCGGGGGTCTTTCTGTGTGGGTTTTCTCCAGACACTCCAGTTTCCTCTCACAGTCTAAAATCATGCATGTTAGGTCCAGGCCTCCCTGTCTTCCTGTGTGATCCTAATAGGACTTGCATGGTTAAATATAGGTTACTAAATAAATAAATAACAGTTACCTTGGCTGTCATTTTATGGTAACCGTTCTCGGTTTCCTGCACCAAACCAGAAATGTGATCATTTTATGCGTGGGTTGAAACCAGATATTTTACTATATCAGGATAGGAAATCGACGGCAGTTAATTTGGATCTCTATAGGGGGTCAAAGTAGATCCCAGCTCACGTTGGGCTTTTCTGTTGCATCACTCAGTTTCCTAGTCATCAAAGTCAGTAAATGAATCAATGTTGCAGATAAAAGTTGTCGTGGATCCAAGTCATCCCTCATAATGCGTGTTGTTTGTCTTCCAGCATGGCGGCGACTCATACTGATGATGTCACTTGAAGCCGTCTGTTCTCTTGTAGCCGACCATGGCTGCGGAATAAGTTTGACCCGATTCACTCTGGCTGTGGTTTGTGCAGGAGGAGATGTTGATGGAGCTGCAGCAGCTCGCCTCCAAGCTTCCGTGGAAGAATGCCCTGAAGGTCTGGGAGCTAAACAGAA
This sequence comes from Kryptolebias marmoratus, assembly GCF_001649575.2. Classification (NCBI taxonomy): domain Eukaryota; kingdom Metazoa; phylum Chordata; class Actinopteri; order Cyprinodontiformes; family Rivulidae; genus Kryptolebias; species Kryptolebias marmoratus. The sequence goes on along the minus strand of NC_051433.1, from coordinate 13,993,380 downwards.
CACTTAAGAAGAAGAAAGGCCACAGGAAAGGAGGGAACGCCGCCCGAGCGAAGCCGAGCGGCGAGACCGGCGACGTGGCCGCTGCAGACGCCGAGCAGCAAGCGCCACCCCTGGAGACGCCTCCGGCTGAAGCTGACGCCAAGACAGAGAGCGCGCCCGACTCGGAGGAGGCTGCGGCCGAGGCCAAACTCACCAAGTTTCGCGTGACGTGCAACAGGGCCGGTGACAAACACAGCTTCTCCTCCAACGAGGCAGCCAGAGACTTTGGTGGGGCCGTCCAAGAGTTCTTCCAGTGGAAAGCAGACATGACTAAGTTTGACATAGAGGTAGGCAGCTTGTTCAGACTGGACTGATGCGTATTAAATTCCAGGATCCGTGCCCAAAAAAGAGGCTCTGTTTTTAAAGAGTATCATGCGAGGCATGATGTAATATTTACTTTAGAGATTAACAAAAGAAATAACTGCAAGAATATTAGGTTACATTTACCTTTTTAGATGAGCTGTTCACATGATGTGACATGTTGGTGAAACTTAAAGTGGTAAAAGTTCGTGTTTATTAAGCTTGACAGGTGTTTTCAGTATTAATCTATCTGCAAGTTTCTTAGAGATTCAGCTAAAAAAAAAAACACGTTCCTTAGAGACCAATGTAATGCTTTAGACCATGGGTGTCAAACTCCAGGCCTGGAGGGCCGCCGTCCTGGACGGTTTAGGTTGTTCTGCTCCAGCACACCTGATTCAAACGGTTTAATTACCTCTTCAACAAATCAGCAGGTTTTCCAGAAGCACATCCACGAGTCATTCATTTAAAGCAGGTGTTTTAAAGCACAAACGCATCTAAAACATGCAGGAGAGCGGCCCCTGAGGAACAGAGTTTGACAGATAGATAGTTTGTAGATGTTTTGTTTAAGTACCTCTAACTGTCCCTAAATATGGGAAACCAGTCATTTAAAAGTTTCTGATACACAAAAACAAAGTCTAAGGAGCAGATTTGAAATCATTTTAAATTCCTCTCAGTCATTTCAACACAACAGAATCTATAACGGGCTCCTTTTGGCGGTAGATTCTCATCAAATGCTGCGTCTTCTGTGGCAGGTTTTACTTAATATTCATAACGAGGAGGTGGTGATCGGGATCGCGCTCACCGAGGAGAGTCTCCACAGGAGGAACATCAGTCACTTTGGACCCACCACGCTGCGTTCAACGCTGTGCTACGGCATGCTCAGGTAACTCTTCGGGCCGTCCTTCCACGCGAGCACCATTTGACCTCGCATGGTGCCTGTCCTCCCACCTGACCCCGGGTCCAAACAGAAAACTGCGGCATGTCGCGTCGACACGTGGTTAAAAAGAACAAACACAACAACTACGTAGTTTGGCTGCGAGTGAATACAGGCGTAACCAGTAAAGAACAAAAGGAAACGCCGATTGCGCGTCACACCTTTTGTGTGGGTTTCAGTTGGGGTTACAGGTGATGTCACATTTTCCACAGTGCTATATCTGTAATTTAAGAAAGTGGGATAAAGTGTTTGTCTGGTTTTAGGTGTTATGTTATAGTAATTATTGTTACATTTTAGGATATTCTCATTTGAATTTGATGTATGGTGTTTAAATCAGGATTTGTGAACTTTCTTATTGTTTTGGATGTGCTGTTAGCGTCCTAAAAATGACCTTTTTTACATTCTAATGGGCTCCATTTTCTGATATTCATACTTGTATGTTGTTGCATTTAGTAAACATGAATATAAATAACTTATTAGTAACCCCTCAAAAAGGATTTCAGTGCAAACTATCAGCTCAGCTTTTAAAAATACTGTTTTTAAGTTGTTATTTTGGAACTGAGTCATTCAGTGTGTGATCGAAACCAAACCTTTCCGATTGAATCAAATTAGTGTAAGTGGTAATTAAGGATTATTCATGGAAAAAAACAAAAAGTGGACATGATATAAGGCTGTGCCAGCAGTGAACTGAAAGCGATTCAGGTATTTCACGTCCATCAGGACTGCTTGAAGTCTTAGTTGGCTTTTATTAACGTGAATAACAGCCAATAAAAAGTTTGAATTGGCAACAGATAAAATTCCTGTTGGAAACCCCAGAAATGATGGTGTGTGTGTGGAACGTAACGTATAGCAGATGAACTGCTTTCTGTTTATAGTCGCGTTCCAAATGCTCGGAGGCAGAATGGTTTCTGCTGGCGCCGCTTTTCACGAAACCCAGTTCAACGCTATGAACCCCCTTTTCTTCTTCTGTGTTTTCTGGGGGAGTTGGCCCGAAACACCTCGCATCTTAATGCCGACAGGACAGAACGCCATCCATGTCCACGCCAACACCTGCAGTTAATATAAACTGGCCGATAAAGCACACCTTACAGTGGCTGGACGGTTTGAAGACACAAGTAGAACGTGGACAGAAAAGGACGACTCAGATCATCACAGGTTCAAACCCAGAGCCTTCCTGCTTCCTCCATCAACCTACCAGCTTCAAAAGCAACCAAAGACTCTGAAATAAACTTTAAAGGACTGCGTTTATTTAGGCATCGTTTTGCGTTTCTGACTGATTCTGATTTTTGTACATTTAAGAGGAAAAACCTGAAAAAGTCAATTTTATCAACGTAGAACTTGAATACAAAATAAATGTTTTATGTCAAATGTTTTTATTAATATATGGATTTAATGCTGAAAAAACACATTGCATTGTTTTCTGTTGGCAGGTTGTGTAAACCTCAGGTATCTGATGTAATACTTGATCCTATGTGTGGAACAGGAGCCATACCACTGGAGGTGAGATTTTTGTTTTTCTTTTCTTTTTTTGCACAGTTTTCAGCTGAATTTCACTTCTTTCAGCTTGGTTCTCCAGTGAACACTGTCCCCCATCATGGACGTAAACCCCTGTTTTTAAAGCACAGAAGGTTTCAGTAAAAATGGCCTAAAAGCCAGCAGACTTTCTTCTTGTCCCAGATTAATTAACAACTCGTGTTTCCATTAAATGTTTTCTTTGAAACTCTTCATCACGTCTTCATTACCTGATTCTTATTAAAGATGCCAAAACATTATGAACATTATGGCTTTCCAACATCTTTAATCATTCACAGACAGGATTCAGGAGTAGAGGAGGTTTTTCTGTGACCAAAGCCAATTATTAGAAATCAGGGCAGATATGCAGCACTGATTATTTAATTTTTAATCAATATTTATTTGTCACAAATTATAGCAGTCATTTCTTAATCTCATCTTAATTAATACTTTCTGCCTGTAAGAATAAAGTGTTAATTTTTTGCATCATGTTTAGCTTTGGTTTAATAAACTGTGAAGCGTGACTTTGTGTTTTTTTATGTCAGGTTAATTATAGTGTAATGTTGTTTTCCTGCAGGGCGCCATTGAGTTTAACAGCTCCTTCTACGTGGCCGGGGATAACAACGACATGGCCGTTAACCGAACGGTTAATAACATTTGTCACATCCAGAAAAGGAGAGCCGGCAAGGGCAGGTGAGATACAAACTGTACGGCCTTACAGTTTTCTCTGATTTAAAATTGAAAACCATCCAGTTTTATTTTGAAGGTGAAGACTTTGACTGGAATCTGTTCGTCTTGATTACAAAAGTAATGTTTTACTGCTCAGTCCTTTTGGTCATCTTTAAATGCTGACAACAGATTTAATTTAATCCTCCTCGGAATGACGGGTGCCAGTGTTTAAATATTTTGGAAATATAACCTTCCTTTCCTCAGAAACTTTGTTTTCCAGCTGTGTTGTGCAGGAAGGAGTGTGTTGCTCTTGTTTTTATTCTTACTAAAACCCTCACACTAGTCTATGACATTCAACATGTTTTTGTACCCGGGTCGTGGCTTTTAACTTCATTCTTCTGTTGAAATTCCTCTGATTTTGTGGGAGTGAAATTTCTTAGGAATATTCATTGATCTATATTATTTAGAAGCTGATAGTCATCTTATCAGCAGGTATTTATTTTGGAATATCAACAGCATTCTTGGCACCTTGTATAACTTTCATCTCCTGTCATGTGTTCATCCACGCAGGACACTTCCTCCCGCTCCGCTTTTTTATCAGTGAGCCTCAGCACTGCTTCCTGCTTCCTGGTTGTTTTTTGCTTGTTTTGTCTGATTTTGCAATCTTCAGTAAAAAAAAAAAAAAAAAATTATCTTCAGCTCTGGAGAACGTTTCCCATGAAGCAGTCGAGCCCTGACCGAGCCTCTCATTTTGCTCAAATCAAAAACTGCACAGTTGGACAATTAAAATCAATGGGGATTATCTGGGTCAAGGGTGATCTCTATTGATTTCATGGTCACAGGGTCAAAGGTCACCCCTGTGTGAAAACCTTCACGGTGCTCTAACTCTGCAGCCGTGTGATGCAGGAATGTCAAACTGCACAGCTGGACACCTCATGGGTCAGGGGTGATCCCTATTGATTTCAGGGTCGTGGGGTCAAAGGTCACCCCTTTGTTTAAACCTAATCTGAACTTCTGTCAAACCCTTTATGCCCTAGATTATACCTGCTGACAGGTGTAATATTTACCCTTGTACGTTTGTATTTTATTTTTTTGGTCACTTTATTTTTTATCGTAGCTACTTTGTTTATTTTAATTGTTTGTTTTTAACTTTTAAATTTTATTTACTGTAGTTGGGTATTCTGATTCAATGTTTCTAACTTTTGTCTCCCTTTATCTGAAAGTTAAGTTGTTGTTTTTTTAGTTGTATTTTGATATTCCTGTTTTTTTAATTATCCTTTTTAGGTTCTCCTCTTAAGATTAATGCTATCAATTATCTCTCCTCCGCTGTTTCTTCGTCATTAATTTAATTGTGTCTTTTTGTTTTGTTTTTCAGTTCTTAGGTCCCTTCATTATGTTTGAATCTACATCGTTCAGCAGTAGTTTCTTTCTGTTTCTTTTTGCCTTCAGTAAAAACACTTTGTTTGTCTTTCAGCTGCGGGAAAACAATTAGAGTTCGATTGACTGACAGATTGATTAATGACACCGTGGCTCTGCATCGCCTGATAACGGCGGCAACTAATTTGTAGTCATACATAGATATCCCTTTTTTTTCCTTATGTTTGTAAGATTTCATTCTCAGACTCCAGCCTCCCCAGTTAACGCCTTCTCTTGTGGATTAATGAGGACAGACACAGTTTGCAAAGTCTAAACTGAAAAGTTTCATATTTTATAACTGTGCTCCTGCTCTTATGCTACAAGTGAAATAAAGTAATTGAGTTTTCATTGTCTGATGGTTTCCTGAGGTGTTTCAGTTCAACTCTCAGTGAATTAACTCCATTTGTTCCTAGATTTTCAGTCTCGTCTTTGTTAAATATCAGATTTTTACTCCATATAAGGCAGTTCTGCGTGAGACAGGGGGTTCTCACAAGCAAATACTGCTGTTATTGATGCTCCTCTTACTCTTCTTCCTCTGATCTCCAACAGCACGCCTGGATTGCCCATTGATACGGTGCAGTGGGACATTTGCAACCTGCCCATTAAGACCAGCTCTGTAGACATCATCATCACCGACATGCCCTTTGGGAAAAGGTATGCCGCAGAAACGTGTTTTTATTGTGTAGAAGAGACAAACTAGCTGGCTGTATTGTAACTACAGTCGTATTTTACTGTTTATTTGACATTAAATAGGATTGGGGGGTGTAGTATGTGTCAGTTTGACTTGTATGTAACAGCAGCATAAAGTAAAAACCATGTGGTGGTTTAGTCTTTTTTTTTTTTTTTTTTTTTTTTGTTATTTGTTCATAGAATGGGCTCCAGAAAGAAAAACTGGGACCTGTACCCTTCCTGTCTCAGAGAGATGGCTCGTGTTTGCAGACCTGGCTCCGGAAAGGCTGTCCTCTTGACCCAGGACAAGAAATGCTTTGCCAAGGTAAATAGAGTTCACAACGAGAGGAGGTTTTTATGAGAAACCAGAGCTTTCCAGCGGTCTAAAATTCCTCTTAAGAACAATGCAAGTTCTGTCCTGATAACGAGGCGTACTAACCTTGGCTTCATTTGATGCAAATGTTTAACAGGGTTCTCACACGCACACACGCACACACACACCAATACACAGAACTGGGATCTTGACCTTGTCTTGTTCAGCACTCATCAAACTTCTCAGGTTTGGAAACTTGCTGTTATTTTCTGCCTTGCTCTCATCTGCCAACACTGATCTGTCTTCAGTTTATCTTAAGTCCTTCTTGTTGAGGCAGGTGTTTAAGTTTCGTGTCCCAGAACGAGGATTTATTTGAGCTGAAGGTCAGAAGACAGTCAGCCGGAAAAAGAAACAAAGCAGCTACAAAACCTCCACAGCTAACTCGATCTTTGTGTTGAGCACGATGCTGGCTCATATCTACACCCTTGTTATTATTCCTTTGAATATTATTTTCTGTACCTTTTCACACGCCAATGAACTTTAGATGGAGGTGTGTCGAGATTAAAGTGAATCCAACCTGTTGCTACAAAGCAGTTCTAAAAATAACTTTTAATCTTTGACTTTTTAAGTTTGTCGTCAGCGGTAACAACCAGCTGACTCCAGGTACTTTCCTGCAGTCTTAAAGTTTGTGAAATAATCCAAAAAATGCTCCCTTGATGGTTAAAAACAGACTCACTTTTTGTTTTTGTTTCTGTCAAAACAGAATCCCATCTTTTTAATCTGCATTTGTGTGAATAAATGTAAATTATATACATGTTTGGTATTGATATTAACACACAAATGGACATCAGTTAGTGTGGTAGCATACTTGATTTTTTTTTTTTAGCCTGTTTTGATTTCTGTGTACTTTAAACTGATCGTCTCCGGTTGATAATTTGTGTAAATTGCAGCTCATTGTTGTTATTCAAACCTCTTTCTTTGCAGATTCTGCGAGACACTTTTAGGAGATTAATTATGGAAGAAACACATAAAATTTGATTTTTATTTTATTTATTTTTTTATAATGATTAAAATAGTAGTAGTGTGAGGCTATAGTCCAGAATAATGGAAATAAAAGTCACTGTTTCAGACATTTAAAAGGGCCCAAAAAGAAAGCTCCTTTTTGTTTAAATAAAATTATTTATTAAAGCTGCGCGGGAGGCAGTGGATCAGTGGTTAGAGGAGTCGTCCTCCAATCAGGGAGCTGGTGGAGTTTATGGAACTCCACCCGTCTGCCACATGTGGAAGTGTCCCTGAGCAAGGCACTGAACCCCATCAGTGTATGACTGTGTGTGTGTGTGTGTGAATGGATAAATGTTGTGTTTGCTAGAAAGGCGCTCTATAAGTACGGTCCATTTACCATTTAAACCCAACAAAAACCTAAAACTTCATCAAGTTGACACTAAAATGTGGTGAAAGTCTAAACAAGAAAATGGGACAATAGTCCCCGGTATGTATGTACGTATGTTAGAGAAACATTTCCTGGGGAAACAAGTTCAGACAAGATCCGTTTGTCTATCTGAGGAATTTAGTTTTCTGAATATCAAGTTTGCTTATCTTATAATCAGCTCTGCTGGGTTCCCACTAAACAGATTATTAGTTCAGAGGGCGTAAGAGGGGGGCGCTGTCAGGTTTCTTCAACAAGTTCACAAGTGTGCGTTGAAGTCGCTGTTTTCGCCTCATTCTGTTACTTTCCCACATCTTTAAAATGTACAGTCTCCTTTACTTTCAGGCTGAATGGGCTTTGATTGCTTTAGTGGTGATGATTGTTGTTGTTAATGCCTTAAAAGGTTTTGTTTCATCTGATGGTGAACTCCGTCATCACCAGTTACAAAATGAAAACCTGTGGAGCAGGGGGAAAGTTTGGATAACCGTTCTTTGTTTTTATGTATTCCCTCTGAAGATGAATCATATTTAAATTGAGACAAGCCACTCCTGTGTGTCAGACCAGGCCCTCCATGAGTCCACGCTGAATGGAAGATGACCGAGTAAGAGTGGTGATGCCAAAATGATGCAAGCGCTTTGCCTCACTGTCAGAATAATGGAGAGGAGCTCTAGAAGCTTGTGTTAAACCGGAAAATCATCTCCGTGACCTTTTTGGCATCACTTATCAGTCACAAACAATGGAGCCTTGACAGCACTCCTCAGGCGGTTTTACAGCAAACCACGCAGCATTTCACCTGATGGCTGGGCGCGAATATGTTGATTTTAACCCTTTTTTTCCTCCAGGTGTTGCTGTGTCTCTGGGTTAGACTGAACCCACACGGATCCTGTTTTTATTGAGACTTGGTTAGGGTTTTAAAAAAGTATTTATTTAGGAAATTAATACATTTTTTCCCCAAACTGAGGCAGTTTAAAATGATATCTACAACAGATTAAATATTACTTGTTCATAACTTTCCCACAAACCTCACTTTCAGAAGGTCTGGACTATTTTCTGTTTGTCTGTCCTGAAAATTTGATGTAGCTTCTCAGTCATCCAGGAGATGTGTTAATCCACAAAAAAGTTAAAAAACAAAAAGCAACTGGAATTCTGTTCTGTAGCTGAAGACGTTTCGCTTCTCATCCGAGGAAACTGGATTCACGTGCAGATTAAACTTGCTCTCCTCACAATAGAGGCTCATTAGGGTCTTTGTTAACCTGACTAACAAATGGGCCAATTTGTTCACACGAATGCAGGTCCTGATTGGAGTGAAACTGACTGCGGATCAGGCCTAAGGTTCCATTGGAGGTTTTTAAAAAGTTGAAATCTGAGACTTCCTCGTCTGTCTAATGTTGGTTTCTCTCGTTTGACGTAAATGTCTTCCTTTATCCTCCTTTCAAACCACCTACAGAGTGTCCCTTATCCTAGAAGTGTAGGTCTGCAGATTTTTGTGTCATGAAATAAAAAATGACTGGTTTTGTTTAACTGGACCTCTTTATATTTATGCAGCTCTCCTTCCATCTAAACAACCTGACATGAATCAACTTGTCCTGAAGGCTGTAAATAACTTTCCGATTCCGATTAAACTACCTCGGCAGCACAGGGAACTACTCGTTTGTCTAAACAGAAATGTGAAACGTGTCTCATTTGTTTGACTGCCCTTTTTTTAAAGAGATTTATTTCTCTTCCAGGCCATTTCCCGAATGGGGGGGCTGTGGAGGAAGGTGCTGACTGTTTGGGTGAACGTCGGGGGCTTACACGCCGGAGTCTACCTCCTCAAGCGGACCTCGGCCACGTTCGGCCAAACTCCCGAGGACGTCCACGAGCCGAGGGGGGCGGCTGACACGCAGCTGGAGGACAGGAACGATAAGGAACTCTCTTAGCTGTGTTTACATCAACTCCTCCTCACTGGAGCGCTCTGGTCCAAACAGTAGATCTGTTGGGTCATTTTGGAAATAAGCCGTCATGTTCAGCAGCAGTTAAATGATTCTCACCTCGTTTGATAATTGTTTTATTTATCACATTCAGTACTGTCGGAGGCTGCTTCATGAAACCGTTCATCTCAGTTGTGTTTATCATACAGGAGCTGCAGATCGTTTTATTAATAAATGTTCATTTACTCCGTGTTTTAATAGTCCTACGTGGTCGTAAAGGTGATCATATTCCTCTCAAACACCCGTCAGTGGCCAAAGGTCAAAATAAAAACAGAAGCTGTAAAAATGAATTCCCTCAGTTGAGAAACTGATTTTAGCTGTTCAAGGTTTTTTCTGTCTGGACCTGGAAACAAATGAAAATAACAGTTAATAACATGAACTTAACGGTGGTGGTTTTAAATCCCCTCAGATATTGATGTCATTCCAACAGTTAATTTACTGACGGTTCCCAGGAGCTGGTCCGGCTCTGAGTGTGTCTCGTTCGGATTAAAATTCGGGCCGATATGCTTCTGGCGTTAGCATTAGCGTCGATTAGCCTGCAATGCATTGTGGTCCACTTCCACAGGTGTAGCGCACAGCTTCCGTTCACCGCTCTTCCTGAACCACGTGACCAGCTTCGAGGGAACTATATAGTAATGAAAAATTACTGTTCAACGTTACAAAATGGCCGACTGACAGCATGGAGCACTGTGCAGTGAGCAGGTGGCCCTGGTTTATCAGTACATCTGTGCGTGAAAATAGGAAACTAATAATCTTCCTCATTTTTGATTTAGTTTTACTTCTCACTGACCCATCGTAGAGCGCCAATTAGGACTTCTGTTTTTATTTCTTGCCTGGCACCTGGACCTGTTTTTGAATGAAAGTCGACACCGCAGAGTTTCTTATTTCCCAATAAGTGACAAATTTGGTTCATAAAAGGCGCGTTGGCCTGAGCACGCAGCCTTAAAGGAAGTTTTGTGCCTCAGTGACTCAGTTACCTCACTCCTTGTTACGTGAATATGAGCAGGAAGGTTTTAAAGTATCTGTGCCAAAACCCCAAAGGGATATTCCAAGCCTTCTTGACACAACTAATTTATGGAAATAAGTTGGCAGGAAGCAATGTTTGAGACCTGTAGGAGCTCCCAGCAACTGATTTAAAATGAACAACTTTTGTTTTTCTGACTCTTTTATATTGAGTTAAAGTTAATCCTTTAAAAAAGGCTGCATTTTTGAATAATAAACAAGCAGTTTTAAGTGTTTTAAAGTTTGTTCCGGCTCTCGTTGAGTCGCGCTTTACTCATATAAAACAACGTAAGGGGACGTCTGAGAGGGTGTGTCAAACAAATGAGCAGTTTGTGACTTGTATGACTGGAGACGCCTTTAAAGCCAGACGGACCTGAGGTGGGAGGTCATTAAGTGTGTGGAGAGAGAGTTTGAAGGCAACATGATCTGGGTCGTCCCGCTGCTCGTCCTGCTCTACTTCACGCTCACGCGCCGCTGGAGGTGAGTCAATACATCAGTTCTTTCTGCAACGTTTTCAGGTGCGGCAAAAAGGGAGACGGAAGTTGGGTTTTAGTTGGGAGCGGTGATTATATTCACGTTGGGCTGGGTTTCATCATCAAAACAAAGATCAGAGTTCTGATTGTTATCAGCTAAAACAGTTAGAAAAAGAATAAAACGTTGAGCTTTTTTTAAGCTCCTCTTTTGTTGCTCCGTGAGAAACATTGGTTCAGTCTGTCCCATCAGCTCTTTATTCAGATCTGAAAAGAATGACATGAACTTAGAATAAAGATATTTCTCATCAATCAGGCTGATTTTATTCATGAATGAATTTCTTCACCCAACAGCCTTAAATCTATTCAGCTTTTCACGTCCCTCTGGTTATATTTTGGGGGATTTTTCTTCGCTGTTTCGTCCACGATGAGCTATTTTTAGCTGTTTGCTCTTTAAAAAAAATTCATCTGTTCTCATTTAAAACATTCCCTGTGCTGCCATTTCAGACGCCGACATAAAAACCCTGTTCTCGCTGTAAAAAATCACCCAAAATGGGATTTTTGCTTGAAAACAGCTTCCTTGTTTTACCTTTTTAGTCACTTTTCTGCTCAGGGATGCAGTTTTTAGACACGGTCTCTGATTTTTATCCTGACTTGGGGGGGGGGTCTAAAAGGAGGAAACCAAAGATTAAAGCCAGGGCGTTTTGTGAGGGATGGCTGATTGAAAGTTAGTGATCTTTGGCAGGAAATCCAAAGTTTGCTTCGAGTTGTGTATAAACAACGCTAAAACCACCTCCTGTGTGTGTTTACTCCTCACTTTCCCTTTAGATCGAAGAACGAACCGCCTCTGGATCAGGGATTAATCCCGTGGTTGGGCCACGCGCTCGAATTCGCCAAAGATGTCCCCAAATTCATAACCCGAATGAAGCTGAAACACGGCGACATTTTCACCGTAAGGAGCAGAAACTCACAGATGCTTTTACGTTTCCAAGCTTTCCTTCCTTTGTTTGTGGCTTAAACGCTCCATCTCAGCCTTTAAAGTTTAAATATATTTGTTTTAAACTCAGTTTTTCCTAATAAATGACAAACTGTACGAAACAACTTCATCTAACTTAATGTTTATTTATTGCATAATTAATATTAGGCCCTTTTTGTCTGTTTTGTTAAATTTGGAGCTGACAGCATCAACAGTCTGTATGTAAATCTTGATAAAGAGACACTTAAATCAGACCTTTTCTGCTTTCTATCATAAGAAATATCCTAATATTACCACACTCTCCACTGGTTTATGGTATAACACATGGTAGATATTTGAAAAACTATTTACCAGCATTTAAACAGATCCAGAGTGATTATTTCTCTACAACCAAACAAGAAAATGGACTCAAACCTGCTTTCTTTGATTAGCTTTTCCTTTTTCTTTAGAGTTTATTTTCGCTAAAACCCTTTCAGATGGTCCCCTGATTTAAATTTCCCCGTCCAGGTGCGCGTTGCGGGCCACTACGTGACGCTGCTGCTGGATCCTCACTCGTACGACGCCGTCATCGGCGACCCGACCTCGCTGGACTTCAGCCGCTATGCGCAGGTGCTGATGAGGAGGATCTTCAGCCTGGAGCTTCCTCTCGAGCAGCCGGCCAAAGCTAAGACGATGATGAAGACGTAATAAAACCCTTTATGTTGTTGTTGTTGTTGTTATTTTGTTTCGTCGCGACCTCACTCGAGGGTGGAACCGTTTCTCGGAACCCAGGTCGCCGGGTTTCATTCCAGGCTTTTCCTGTTCGACTGCTTCTCGTTTGTGCCGTTTTGTTTCGGAGAGTCCTCGTTTCGTTGTCGTTAGATATTCAGCGGAACGGAAACGTGCGACTTTGAGAAGCCCTTAAAGTGTCAGCATCTTACCTGTTTGAACAACCTCTGTGTGGAGAAACAGAGTTTAAATCTGACCAGCTCGATGAGCTAATGGCTAGTCTAAGTGGGGCCAGGACCAAATAACTGCATAAAGTCAAACTGGTAGAAGTGTAAACGTTTATATAACAGCGTTCACGAGAACTGTTTGAGTTGTTTTCGATGTCATCCATCCACTTCAGCCTCAGCCCCACTCAGACTAACCGTATCTGCAACAGGTAAGATATTAAATGTTCATAATGTTTCCACAGAACCTCAGCTGTCACTTTGAGACAATCTTGGCTCTTTGCTCACACTGCTGCAACGTTCCGCAGCTTCACGTTTCGAGCTTTTCCAGTTTAGCATTCCTCAGTAATTCCCGCTTCTTAACGACGCCGTCAATCAGTGGCACCACCCTCCGCCGAGCTCTCCAGGCTAGTCTCCCCGTCCCTCACTGTTCTGTTGTATTTCGTGTCTGCAGGCACTTCCTGGGGAAGAGTCTGTCCGCGCTGAACAGCACCATGAGCCGGCACCTGGAGGCCCTGCTGAAAACCGAGATGCCGCAAAACCAGAGGAGCTGGAAGGAGGAGGGACTTTTCAACCTCTCCTATGGCCTCATTTTCAAGTAGGAACAAACTTCATCCTCCTCCCCCCCCACACACACACACTTAACTATCTTCAAAAGCTTTAGCTAAATAGTTTATATGCCCGTCCATTTGGCGATCCTCTGTTTGTAAACCTTCCACTCTGTCACACAAATGTTTGAGGTCAGGTTCCAGCGGAGCGGATGTGCTTCAGAATGCTCATTTAGTCTCAGTACAAAAAGGGAAGGTGGATCACGTGAAACACTATCTGATTGTTTACTGTGACATGAGGAGGCGCCGCTTTCTCGTGCACTAGTGGAAAAATTTGATCTCCATGCCCTGTGATTCTAGAAGAACTAGAAAGAAAAACAACAATCTGCATGGGCTGCTAATCTGTTCATCGTAAGAAGACGCTTCCTGTCCTCCCCTGCAGGGCGGGCTACCTCACGCTGTTCGCCGGGGAGCGGAACAACAACGGCCCCGGGGCCTCCGAAGTCTACCAGGAGTACAAGGCGTTCGACAGCCTCCTGTGCAAACTGGCGAGGGGAATGCTGAAAGCAGGTAGCCACCGATTCTGCTCCTCCAAACGGGCTCGTCAGGCGGCGCTGCAAACAGCCAGGCGAGCCGTGAGTCAGATCCAGGTGTTCCCTCGCTGTTTACACTGCAGCCGAACCTGGTTTGACATCACTTGTCTTGCGGCAGCTCGGTCTTACTCAGCTGCTTACGTAGCGTCTGGGGTTTGTGTGTTTTTTGTTTTTTTTTAATGATTTAGCTTCGCCTCACAAATATTGACCTAACTGACAGCATCGCACCATATTCGTCTCCTCCGGCTGTGCATGCCACAACCGAGGCTCAGGCTTATCTGTTTGAAGACCCACTTAGAGATGAAATGTTTATATATTTAATTTTTTTCCCCCCTGTGACTCACCGCGTGATGTTTATCTGTGTGCGACAGAGGAGAAGAAGACAGCCCAGAGTGCTCAGAGAAGACTCTGGGAGCTTCTGGCTCCAGCAGGTCTGACTGGCGACTCGGGGTCAAGCTCGTGGCTCCACGCCTACAGGCGACTCCTGCAGGAGGACGGCGTGGACGAGGAGTCGCAGAGAAAGGCGGTCCTGATGCAGCTCTGGGCCTCGCAGGTGAGTCAGGCCGCCAAGGAGTGGCTTCAACCGGGAACAAAGAAAGGAGTTCAGCTGTGACTGGGTTTAAAGCTTAAACAAGATGGCCTGCTCAGTCGGATCAACAAGAAATGAGATTGTCTCTACAAGCTTTTTTAACGTCCACAGAAACTTCAATTCAATCAAATAAGATGCAGTACTCCTTTCTGACACACGGTGGCGGTGTTCACCTCCGATTCAGTACTTTTCTTTGCCATGTTGGCCTTTAAAGCAGACTTGGTTGTCAAGATTTTTGACAAATCTGTCACAGAATTAGTTGATGCAGATTAAAAGCCTTGAAGGAATGCATATCTGCCACCTCCATTTTTATGTTTAGAAATGGCTTATCTTTGATAAAGAGTCCGTTTCTGTAATGATAAATGTTCATGTTTAGTAAAAATGAGCGTCAGTTTGCAAAAACCTCTTTATCTGCTATGTTGCGCGTCCATAAAACTCAGCGTTTTATTTTCGGCTTTGCCGCGGCGCTGACTGTCCTGCCCTCGGACGCAGGCAGATGGCGGGGGACCTCGGCTTTCCAACGGCTTTCCTTTTTAAGTAAACGGTCGCCGCGCTGGGCTCTGCCAGAAGTGATTTAATCCGGAGCGTGGCTCTTCTCATCCCAGACACATGAAAGCAAAAACCCTCCAGCTCTGCGAAATCATTAGGCTTCTTTATTCAATGAAAAATCTGGGCTTTGTCGTGACTCAAACAGAAGGGAGATGTGTGTGTGTGTGTTTGTTTGCCGTCGCCGGAGAGCCACCTGCGCCGTCACTACGCCACGTCGGAGTGAGCGGTCTCATCTCCGGGCTCACGCCGGTTTCGCTGTGTTTTCCAGGGTAACGTCGGCCCCGCGGCGTTCTGGCTTTTGGGCTACCTGCTGACGAACCCTGACGCTCTGCTGGCGGTGAGGGAGGAGTTCGGAAAGCTGGAGAAGTCGGGATCTCCTCTGCTGGACCGAGCCGTGAACACCCCGGTGTTCGGTGAGGAGCTTTTTGCACACAGAAGTGATGTTTTGGTGGAAATGTTAGGCATATTTTCAGAATAACAGCCAAAAATAAATGAATAGTTTTTACACTCACCGATGAATTCATCAACAAACTGAGTTTTTGCAGTTTAGTTGCAAATATCTATTTAATAAAATGTTTAATAAATCTCTGCTATATCTACTGTTTTGTGATGGATTAGTAACTTCTTGTGCCTTCTGCCTTTCAGACAGCGTCTTGGAAGAAATTCTGAGGCTCACCGCTGCCCCCTTCATTACGAGAGAGGTGGTGCAAGAGAAGATCCTCTGCATGGCCGACGGCCAAGAGTACCTGCTCAGAAAGGGAGACAGGGTGTGCCTGTTCCCCTTCATCAGCCCTCAGATGGACCCCGAGGTGTACCGAGAGCCGCAGGTTGGTGGTTCCCTCTCCTGGAGCAGCAGCAGCAGCTGTCTGACTGCAGACTGGAGTAACGAGCCTCGGTGGTTGTTTATGTAAGGTGTACTCAGCTGACCCTGTGAGAGGTCAAACCCAGAGCTGTGTGGCCACCGAGGGATTAGCAGAGCATGGGAACAGGAACAGAGCTAATAGGCGTGGGAAGGACATGATGAGCTTTAAGAAAACAAACAAATTAAAATCTCTCAGCTGCTAACTAGAACAATTAAAGTTCTCACATCTGTGTTTCCCCTGCAGAGATTCAAACACGATCGCTTCCTGAACGAGGACGGCTCGGCGAAGAGGGATTTTTACAAAGGAGGGAAGCAGCTGAAGTATCCCACCATGCCGTGGGGCGCCGGAGCCAACGGCTGCGTGGGGAAGCCGTTCGCCATCAGCACCATCAGGAAGTGAGGCTCCCGCACGTTTATCTAGCACCCCCGCTAAAATCTCATGTCGCTCGCAAGCTTGTGCCTGAACAGCCCGGATTTGGCGCTCCGTCTCGTTTCAGGTTCGTTTACTTGTTGCTGACCAACTACGACCTGGAGCTCTGCGACCCGAACGCTCAGATGCCTGAGATAAACGCCAGCCGGTACGGGTTCGGGATGCTGCAGCCGGAGGGAGACCTGCCGATCAGATACAGACCCAGAGACACACAGCTGTAAAACAAAAACACAACATTTTCTGTACATTTCAATATAGAATACGTGTCAATATGCTCTTTGTACTATTGTATGATATATTTATGTGTTTTGCTATTTATCAATAAATGTGAATTCTCTACGCCTCTTTCTACTTAATTGGAATAATGAAGACTGCTAAATTCTATTAAAGGTCACTGCATGGCTTTCAGGGAGCAGCTGTTTTAACGCTGAGAGTTCCTTCTGTAAAACGAGTGCAGCGAGGGGACGGCCTGTTCTGTAAACACATCTGTTCGGCTGAAACTGGCCGGCTGTTTGCTGAGGGAAGCAGAGTGGAAACTTCAGGTTTACCTTGTTCAGACACTAATGGATCTGTTAGTTGCCGGAGGAGAGGTTGTAGATTATAACCCGTTTTTGTTTGTGCTGAGGAGATGGCAGAGAAGATGTTTACGTTTGACCCCCGCAGCGCCGTGCTGAGGCAGCTTTTTTAGCGCTTCGCTTCCAGGCAGTCAGACTTTCTAATAATCCTTTTTGGCTGCGATTTCACTCATTTTCAGACTACTTTTTTGTGTTGTTGTTGTTTGCTTGTTAAGCCGATGAACTCTGACCTATGAATCATAAACACGTAAAAAGGAGCCAAAACTCAACTCAATAGGTAACAATTTGGCAAAGGACTTATTTGAAATGAGCAGAATTCTGTCCCAAAGACACAGTTTGTTCCAATTTGTTTACTATCTATTTTATAAAAATAGGATTCTGACACATAAAACAGGATCCCCGAAGAGCTGAAAGCCTGACGTACAGAAGATATGGGGAGAAAAATAAAATAACAATATGCCTGTCCACCTGCTGTAGACCTGACCCTCTTCTTGTGTCCTCCACCGGCCAGCTTCCCTCGTTCTTTAAGCACAATATGCTGCTGTGATCTGGCAGATGATAGGAAAAAGCAGGATAAGCTACTGATCAATCCCTCTTTAAAAGGATGCAAGAAAGTTTTGGTTTTTTTTCGAGATGACACTTAAGGAAATCAACTTTTTTTGCACAACTCAGACAGACACACACGGAGGCAACAATGCATGAAGGAAGCCTCTGCCCCTGTTCACCTCCCTTTCTTCACTCCTGGTGTTTTGACACAGGGGTTGCGTTCATGCACCATCAGCAGACACCTCCTGCTCTGTGACGTCACAGTTGAATCTGCTTCCTGTGTTTTCCCGCTTTGGGCTCCTCTGAATGGAACCCCCCTCCAGCCACACCAGAAGCAGGGTTCGAGCTGCGCCTCCTCCGGCTCTGAGAGGGTTAATTTCGCGCCAGAGGAGCCTGAGTGAGCAGCTCCACACACACACACTCACACTCACTCAGGGAGCTGTGAGCAGGTAGAGGAGACACACACACACACACACACCGCGGACTGTTGGACTCAGGAGCCCTACTTGTTGATTCGCTCCGGGGCTGTTCCTCCTTCTCCCCATCATGCCTGCGCGCGGCTCATGATGTCTCCGCCCGCTCCCAGCGGAGCGCAGGACACGGACTCGCCGAGTTGGAGCGCTCTCACTCCGGGGAGGATGCTGATTTGGATCCGAGAGGCGAAACGGAGCATAAGGAAGACACGTAAGCATCCGATTTATGCCTTCACGTTGTTCGCGTTTCCTCACCACCGCCGTGTCTTTGGTGTCATGTATTTGAAGCGGCTACAGTGACTGAACTGCGCATTTATTCAAATTTTGCCCTCCCCACCAAAAAATAAAATAAAATATATGCCAAAACTGTTGCGTAATTCGGTTGCGCATCTTTGACGCGCGCAAACAAAAGCAAAACTTTACGGAGCCGCCTGTGTTTGCATTTATTTGGAGTTTAAAGCAGAGAGCGGAGCATCTGTTTTTTTTTTCTGTTTTGGGTGGGGGGTGGGGGTGCTCGTCCCCGTCCCCTCAGAGCCGCTTGGGGGGATGAAACAGTTTGTTATGATCCGCTAATCGAAGCTGATCGTCCGGATCGGTCCGGGCTTGTTGCGGAGAGCAGCTCCGCGGCGGCTCCATGAAGTTTGAAGGGACGTGTCCCCGCTGTCCCCCGCCCGGGGCTGACACCCGGTTTCAGAACCACGGACAGAGGCGGGCGGACCGGGGCGTTTCAGCACCGGACAGCGCGCGCACGGTCCAAGCCCGTCATCCCTGCCGGTGTCAGCAAGAAAAGCGGCTGCGCCTCTCAAAGCTGATTAAAATATCTATTTGGTGCTCTGATGAGTGGATAAACCACCTGACATTGCTGCTGTAGGACACCCCGCTCACTGTCCGCTCCTGAATAATTCCCTCTTTTTTGTTTTTCTTTTCTTGTTTGTGTTGATTTTCTTTTATTTATTTATTTGAAACAAGCGCAAGGAACGCAGGGGGGTCCCTATGCGGCCATCCGCAGCAGCGGGTCTTCCTAATTCATCCAGTCCTTTCAAGTGACGGACTGAGCTGAGCGAAAATGATCAAGACCGGGGTTCGGTTGACCAGCACGCTGCCGCCGGAAACCATCGACATCATCCGGACCAAGACCCACTCCCGCCGGGTGAGGCTCAACGTCGGCGGGCTCCTGCACGAGGTCCTCTGGAGGACGCTGGACCGGCTGCCCCGCACCAGGCTGGGCAAGCTGAGGGACTGCAGCACCCACGAGTCCATCATGGAGATCTGCGACGACTACAGCCTGGACAGCAACGAGTACTTCTTCGACCGACACCCGGGCGCCTTCACCTCCATCCTGAACTTCTACCGCACCGGCAAGCTGCACATGATGGAGGAGATGTGCGCCCTGTCCTTCAGCCAGGAGCTGGACTTCTGGGGGATCGACGAGATCTACCTGGAGTCCTGCTGCCAGGCCAGGTACCACCAGAAGAAGGAGCAGATGAACGAGGAGCTGAAGCGGGAGGCCGAGAACATGAGGGAGCGGGAGGGAGAGGAGTTCACCACCACGTGCTGCTCCGAGAAGAGGAAGAAACTCTGGGACCTCCTGGAGAAGCCGAGCTCGTCGTTCGCTGCTAAGGTAATGCCTGCTTCTTAGTTCGGAGCCACAAACTTTAAATATTAGTTACTCCATTTATTTACATCTTAACGTGGTTAAAACAAAGAAAACATTAGCGAGAGAAGAGTGCCTAGTGGTAGCTGAATGCTACTTACACTAAACAAAACAAAACTTTTTTATATATATAATTAACATAAATTTCATTGTCTGCTTGGTCTATCAGAAATGGAAAGACAATAAAAATAAAAAATAACAGCCAAATAAAATAAATTTAAAAATCCCACTTCTTCCTGTTTATGTAGCCGCCAAGCTAGCTAGAGTTAACATTGCAGCACAGCCGCTGCAGGCAGATGAAAAATTAGTGTTTGTCAAAAAAATCCCACGAAGCCTTTTTTTACTTTTAAAGCATTTTTATGTTTTAGCTTTTCATTTTTAAGTTTAGAAAAAGTTTAGAAAACATTAGCGTCAGAAGTTCAAAATGGTGCCTGGGCTGCAGTGACCCCTAGTGGTGGCAAGATGATATAACAACTTGCACTCAACAGAAATTTTAAACTTAAAAATAAGAAAAATAAAACTAACTAGTATCAATTTCATTGTTTAAACTGTCAGTGTTGATTATTTGGAAAGTGGAAATAGAAAGAGGACAAAAAATAAATAAAAAACAGCCAACTCAAACCGGATTTCCACTTGTTCCTGCTTATGTAGCCTCTAAGCTAGCGTTAGCATTGCAGCATTATCCGCTGCAGGAAGCTGGGGAAATTATTTTTTTTAGCAATTTCATGAGTCCTTGCTCTACTTTTGAAACATGTTTATGTTTTTATTATTATTATTATTATTATTATTATTATTATTATTATTGCCATGTGGTAATCAGTTAGGTAACAGGACATGATATGAGTTACAACATTTTAAAGTCTAACATTTAAATACAGAAAACACTAATGCGGAAATGAATGTTGCCCTGGCTGCAAGAGCGACCCTAGTGGCGGCTAAGTGATATAGCACCTTACAATCATCTATCTTTAAAAAATAATTAAATTTATTCAAGTTAGCATGTTTAGATATTTTATTTGATCAAAATGACAATTAAAGGATAAGCTAGCATTAGCATTGCAGCATAGCCACTACAGGAAACTGAAAAAAATAGTTTTTACCCTGGACATGTATTAAAATACTAAATATTATAATGCATGATTATGGTTTAAACAAATGCATTATAATATAGTCCTTGGTACTCATAAAATTGTCTATTTTTTTTTACCATGTGGCAATCAGTTTAGCCAAAAAGTAACAAAGAGAGTGTCTGTTTTGTCCTTTAAACTTTATTTTTGGCAATTAATGGGAGAAATGGCACGTTTTTCTGCCAAAGAAGTGACTTGTTGCCAGTGTTTACAGGACTTGACTTTGAGAGTGGTTTTGAATTACTAAAAGTCATATGTCAGACTACATAGTTTGAATGTTTGAATTTTAATGAGATTTCATGGCATCCCAGCTTGTTTAGAAGTCTCACTTTTTAACCCGAGTCAGTGCTTACTGTCTGGGAGAAATGTGGCAAAAACAAGCTTGTCCGTCTGTCAATATTGAACAGCAACTGATTTAGCTGTCTAATCACCAAATATCAAATTAATTAGGTCTAGTTTTCAAAGAGTTGAAAGAAAGAGCTGGTAGTTGTTATTTTAATTGAACAATTACATCTTTTGTGCAAAATTGATTTTGTAATTTTGAAACATGACACTCCTCATTGTTTGCCTTTATTGGCTGCAGTCAGATATCGCAGCTGGTTGCGTCAGCATGCAGATAACTGGAGGTGATTAATGAATGTTTGTTTTTCAGTGGCAGGAAACAGGATGGAAGGAGCCTCGTCACTTAGCGTTAGACTTGTCAGCGTTGCAGGAAGCCTTCCTGTGCAAAATATGTATTTTTAGACCTTCACATCACACCCGCCCGCCCCTCTCTCCTCTCCACAGTCAGCCCTCTTGGCTGCATTTGCCACCTCTGTCTCATTTCCAGTCGAGTATTCAATCATCCAGCTCATTAACGGGCTCGGAGCTCACAGTCCTGGAACAAGAGAACTTCACTCCGCTGGATCAATGGCTGCTGTCGTGTTAACAGCACTTTTTAAACGAACAAAATGGTTAAATTATGATGCAACTGGGTCGATACTTAGTCAAGACGTTGACATGCTATGTGTGTGTTTTTGCAGCCAAGCTATTTGGGCAACAGGAAAGCGTGAACCGGAAAACTGGCACGAGTCGTGTGCTTATTTTTATTATTTCAGATTCAGCTTACAGTGAATTAAACGTCCCGGTGTCACGGGACGAGACAACTGAAACACAGACACAGACACAAAACACAGGTTTTGAAAGATAGAAAAAAAGAAGCTGTTCTTTGTCCTTATTACACAGTTTTAAAATTCAACAAAATAGTTTAGTTTTATTTTTGCTCGTCTTCTAAAGATGGGGTCAAGCTGAAAGACCTCCTGTGTGGAGCAGCATGGCAATTACTCCTCGAGCATTAGGAGGAACGCTAGGATGGTCAAATCATTAGTCAAAGATATTTCAAACACCTCTTTGAACAGGAGTTTCTGCATAATTTATACGACCCGTCTATTTAAAGAAGCTCTTCTATCTCTGACCTCGAGTTACTGAAGCTCTTAATTATTTTATTTCTTGCTAAAAAATTCACTCTTATTGCTTAAAGACACGAACTTCTGAACTTCTGTGTTCGTGCTGCTGAGCAGACTTCGTGGCGGCAAATTAACAAGAATGTTAGATTAACAAACAAGCAAACGCTCACTGATTATGTTGCCATGCACGCTGGCGTCCTTATTAAACTGCAGCTCGTCTGTTCATGTCTAAGAGGGAGCAAATATTTCTGTATTTTTGAGATTTGGAAAAAAAACTTCTCTGAACTGAGTGAATCATAGATGCCGGGTCAGTTTAAAAGTGTGTCAGAATCAACTTAAACTATTCTATTTTATGCGCGTAAACATATCAGTACTTTAAATGGAATTGTTTTGGATTAGATCAGCGTTATTGGTATCTATAAGTTCATTATTGCCAAATTGTGTTGAATCAGGTTTCTTTAGATATGTTATAATTAACTTCCCTTCCTAGTTTTTTGATGAATTGTGTTGAAAAAGCTCAATGTTTTCAATTTTCCGATACATTAATAGCAATATTTAAGGATTAAGATCCAAGATTTTATTGTCATATGTACGAGGTTTAGACAAATGTTCACTTTAATGCACAAAAAATACATCAGCATAACAACAATTTAAGTTAAATGTTAAAGCGACAATGACCGTCGGGCGGTGAGCTTCGAAGGGGTCAGTATAAGAATTACTTTTTACTTTTCCAAATGACTGTAAGTTAAACTGTTTCTGAATCTTTCTTTGTGTGTTGGTCACAGAGCCGCTGAGGCTCAGGTTAAACGTCTGTGAACCTATTACCGCGTCCAGAAACCGATTATTGTAGGATGTTATATTAAAACATATTTTCTGATATGCTGGTGTCCCTCAGGGAATGGCGAGCTTGTTTTTTTTTTCAAGAACCAACAAAGAACCCTAAAAGCCTCGGATCTGATTAGTTGGGCTCTCGTTGAATAATTTCATTTCATACTTTGCTGACATCATAACCCCTTTTTTCCCCAACTTCTGCTGAAATTTGCTTTTCACTGTTTATTAAAGTTCAACCAGACTGCTGCCAAAACAAATCCGTTTGAATGAGAACGTTTTATTACTTTGTTCCTGCTAACTGAGCTCCGATAGCTCGGAATCCCAAATATTAGAAGCACAGCCAGTTATTTTATAGCTTTATTATGCAACAGTGTTTGCGGTTTAAACTCATAACACGCCTCGTAGTACAATCACCGCAGAGTAATTCGTCTCATCCTGGGAATTTGCAGCGGTTTGGAAAACAATCGCACACCATCACGAGCATAATTTCTGCCTCATTAAGTAGATATTGCTGACATTCATTACTGTACGTTGAAGCTTTAACTCTCGTGTTCTCCTCTTTTATTTACACACTTTAGCTCGAAATAAATCTCTTCCTCAGCTGTGCGTGCAGTCCGAGGCCTCGGAAGCTTTTATTCAAACACAAACATCTCAGAGTCCAGTTTAACGCCGCGTGAGAGATGAAAACCGCGCCTCGCTGAGCCACTGTCTCATGCTTTGTTTTCTGTAAGAGACGGAGAACGGCTCCAGAAGCGTTGCGCCGGCCAAGCGGCGACTTCCCAAATTGCTTATTGCGCCTCATTCATATTTCAGCGCAGGTAAAACTTTAATCGAGCATCAGTGGCGCTTGACTCGGTGCCAGGGAGGGAGAGAAGGTGGGATCTGAAATAGCTCCAGCCCCAGATGTTTTCACACTCCGGGCCTCTTGGAGTTCACAACCTTCCCCCCTGCGCCCCCACAAAAAATAAAAATACACACGGGTCGCCCCTCAGACGAGCCATTTATTATCCCAAAGAAGCAGCGAAGGACACAACGGCCGCATGTTTACCATAAATGGGATGAGAAATTGCAGGTAATCATTTCATCAATAAAAGATGAGCTCCAGATGAGGTGCTGGAGCTGCTGGTGTAAAAGGCCTGTGTGGCTGTGACTGTAAACACGCCGGGGTGGGTTTCAGTCTCAGAGGGACTGCAGCCACTCAGGAAATCTCTCACGGGACTTTTAACTGTGGCAATAAAGTTTGAGACATCTTTGTTGGGAAACTCTTCTTCTCCGGAGCGCTTCCTGACAAATCGAAGCCGTGGGACTGAAGCTTTGAGTGGTTTGCTTCTTATTATCAAGACCTCCGTGCAGACTTTTTAACACGTTCAGATACACAAAGTACAGAGCACTCAGCTGTGTGTTGCGTAACAATTTAATTAGCAAATAGAGTAAGAGCGCCAAGGTCCTGGTAGATGATTTCTGCCTCCTAACAGCCTCGCAGTGGCGTCTTTAAACCCTGAAACTTCGGTTCGGGCGAGGACGCTCGAGCAACAAACCGACACTTGTTTCTCGTGCTTCGGACGAGGCTTTCTGAACTAATTGCACGGAAACTTTTCGTCCCGGCGAGCCACGGGCAGCCGGGACCGGAGGGCACTTAACTGAGCTTCTTACCGCGCATCAAACACGCCCGATTGACTTGACTGTAAAGCACTTTACTTTGTTGTTTGGGAAGTTGGAGTGGGAGCGCTGAGTGCATCCAGGCTCAGGCTGAGGGTGCTGCTGTGGTGGAGCGGCCCGCTGCATCTGTTAACTCCTGCACATTCAGCATTCTCGTCTCTTTTACGCTTTTATGGAGAAAGTCTGACGTTCAGGGATCCGTCACATCGGATGGTCTAGATCAGTGACCATCAACTGCTGGCCCGCAGGCCTTATCCAGCTCGGTGGCCCATTCTGTTCACCCTGCTGTGCGACATTATGAAGAAATCACACATAACCTGACACTCGCTCACAGCCAGGGCTGCTAAAATCTGGGAACTTTCAAATGAAGAATTTATAGAAATAAACAGCAATAAATCTGGAGTTTAAAACCCTGCAGGCCGCTTCTTTACAGGGACTTTAAATATAGGTGGGGGAAAAAATATTTTAGCATAAACTTGACCAGATTTCATGGCGGTACCATGCAACGAGAGGTACCACACCCTAAACAGTGATAAACTGATACCTGGACATGTAGGGACCAGATGGAAATAGTTTTGTTGTTAAAAATAATTTACTTTTGTTTTGTTCTTGTGTGGATACAGTGACAAAACACATGAAAGACGTCACAGAACGTAAATATCTTCAAAAAAGGGCTGCAGAAATCTTCAAAATCCATTCTTTTGAAGTTGTGACTCAGCGATGTTATCACATTAGGCTCAAACTCCTTATCTGCCAAAACAAAATGTTTCCAGTTTTTGTTTGGATATGATACAGTTTGTTTAAATTTCCCCCCAATTCTCAGTTAATTCCCATAAATCCCGTGGAAAGTTTCCAATGTGGAATGTTTCCCAAACTCCCCAGTTTAACTTCACATGGAAAGTTTCTGAGAAGTTTCCAGAAGTTTAGCGGGTCGGGCTCTTGGACCCCGTCATGAAGGAAACTCGTCTCTGTGGCAGCATGTCGGGCCTGAATACTGAGAGCAAACGGGACTCAACCCCTTCAGTGGGATCCAGGAGGAGGGACATCCGGGGTCACATGTAGGAGCAGAGAGAAGTTTTTAACAAAGAGGTTACCTGTGACCTTTGACCCCATGAACCTTGAAATCAGCAGGCATCATCTCTGACCCATGAGGTGTCCAGCTGTGCAGTTTGACGTTCCTACATCACACTGCTGCACAGTTAGAGCACTAGGTCAACTGGGATGTTGACCTTTGACGCTATGAACCTTGAAATCAATGGTGATCACCCTCGACCCATGAGGTGTGCAGCTGTGGAGTTTGACATGCCTATCATACAGCTGCAGTGTCAGAGCATGGGCTGATTTGTGACCTTGACCTTTGACCCTGAACTTTGGCCGGATCACCACCTAAATGCAATCACCTGTTCCTTCCACCATGTTGGACGTTTCCTGAAAAGTTCATGAAAATCTGTTCATAGGTTTTTGACTAGTCTTGTCCACAGACAGACAGAGAGACAGAGACAGATAGAAGACAGAGAGACAGATGCTACTGAAAACATCCTTGGTGGAGGTAATGAACCTTCAGGAGGAAGTAGAAGAAACCCTGTTTTTCTCACACACCTTGCTTTTGGTGCTTTCTTCAAACTCAACTTGTAATTTTCCCGTCTGATTAGAAACACTCGGGCCCTTTCTGGTCCAGGAGAGTATGACTGTTCGTTGTGACTTCAGGCCGTGGGCCACGCAGCGTTCTGAGGCAGTGCGGTCGCTGTAGTTTTTAAAGTTCTCCTCGGCAGCCCCGCAGCCTTCGTTCTGCCTCTCCTCGGCGTCTCTCGGCCATGCTTGGAATCGCAGAGGGTGTATTTCACGGGTTTGTTTTGAAGATTTGTTGCTGGGTAACAGCAACTCCTCCATTGCGCTTAGGTGAGCTTTGAATAGACTCAAATTTATGGCACGCGGTTTCCCAGCTGCCAGAATGATTACAGCGCCATTTATCGCAGTGTGGGCTCGCTCAGAGTCACGAGGAGAGTTCGGCGCGCTGAGTCTCTCCATTTCTTTTTCCCCCCATCATCCTCGTCTCCTCGAGTTTCTGTTCCTTCTTCTCCTTATTTAAAACAACCTAACCAGCATGTTAGTCTCTGCACAAAGTCTGAATAAAGATTTAAAGGCGTCTAAGAATAAATCATCTTTACGCTCCGAAAAGTCTTTTTTTTCTGTCTTTCTCAGCTCAACCTTGAGGAGGCAGAAGCTGAATTGAAGTTGAAGTCTCTGGTTTTCAGATGCGCCGTCTTCATTCTAATTATTGCTAATGCGATTTAGCTTTTTATCTCGCTTGAAAGCTTGCCTGTTCAGCGACAAGACAGATTGTAACGAACCTCTGTAAACAGAGGGGAACATTAGCATTTATTGATTCAGCGCGCGTCTTCGACTGGGGTGCAGGAAAGCACGCGAATGGGAACTCGGGAAGCAGCGTTCCGGTCGGAGTGGCGGCCGATCTATGGAGAAGAGTCCGCTCATCTGTGAGGCGGCGAAGATGGGGATTAAACTGTTTGCGTTGCCGTCAGAGTGCCTTCCGTTTGCATCTTCTCTGGCTAAGCCTAAATGATTTATTGAGGATTTCAAAAGAGTTTCTGCTGCAGCCACGACGCTGAGGGGAAAGTTTTGCAGGAACTCATTCTGGAAGCTGTACATGTGCTCGCGCTCTGTTGCTGTGACAGAGCCGGGAGCTTGAAGAAATGGCGTGCCCGTGAGCAGTCCCAAACATCTCTGTGGTCCTTACAGGTGCGGCGTTCCATCCAAATGCTGATTGAGGAAAACGCAGTGTTAGATAGACTTTAAGGAGGCACCAAAAACCACAGACAGCTGAGAAACGGACACAGATGGACACGACGCGAGCCCCTACCAGCTGAACTAAATAATTCCTCCAAGAGTGAAAAACAGACCCGGAACCGGGACTTTCTGATCAGTCGGGCAGAAACACATTTGCTGCGTTTGATGAGTAGAAATCTAAGTTTTGGTTTGTTATTATCAAGAGACTGAATGACTGGGATGTTAGGGACACTGTAAGCCGAGATGTTAATATGGGATCAAAGTGGGCTCAGTCAGCTCATATCAAATGAGAGGGTGCAAAAGTTTAAACCACCCCACACTTATTTAGACCTTTCTTCCAGGAAGCCAGACTTTCTTGTAATCTTTTTAAACAATCATGGTCGATAGTTAACCAAGGTTTCTGTAGAGTTTTTTTTTAAGGGTTTCGTTGGATTTTGTCTGCTTTTTTTTTTTTACCCACTCTCCATTGTTTTTTGGGAGTAAAATATGAAGGAGTGAGGAAAGACTGAAGATCTTTGCTCTGGTCACCAAATGTGAATGTGTTTGGACTGGGGGAGGAGGTAGTGAGACCTGTACAAACCCTCAACATCATCATTCTGTCCCAGGTTGAGCTCAGGATGCAATAACATTTTTACAAGAATCTCCTTTTCCCAAGACCCTCGGCTGTTTCAGTGAAGTCTAAAACACTTTCCTGGAAATACATCCTTCAATGTGACACCGTATTTGTTTTCTTCCAGTTTTTTGTTTTTGTGCTGTGAAGATACCTTCTTTGTATTAGTTCCAGTTTGGCTCCTATGGTTTCAGGGGAAAGTAGGCGACTTCTGAGACTTTTCCCGTTCCCACAGAGCGAGGTGATCCGGTACGCTACATTAGCTTATCACAGAGGCCAGCCGAGGCGACGCAAAGACCCCACATCCACTCTGCATGCCAGCTCCTTTTGACAGGCTCACAAAACCCGTGCCTCCTTTTTCTTCCGGTAAAATGCCTTATCCGTCTTTCCCCGTATCCCTCGCCCACTGCTGCAACCAGGGGCTGCAGAGCTCGACGTTTATAAGGTCAGAGGTCAGTAGCGAAGGGGGACAGAGGCATGGCTGCTTTGCCACGGAGCTTCATTCATTATTCAGACGGGCTTGTCGGGGAAAGAACGTTTCTCGGTGCGACGCGGAGCGGCGTGAGGAGTGATGGTCATCAGCTTAGCGGGGGGAAAACTTAGCAGAGTTGGACACGTGAAACTAAAACCACCGCGTGCTTCCTTTTTGCGCTGAAGCTCAACGGGTTTCCTTGCTCAGTAAGCAGGCCGTGATTGAAAAGGTCAGTTTCCGTCTGCATGACTGAATAATGGATTGAGACTGTTGTTGACAGCAGATGTACTTTCTGCAGATTCAGTCCATCTCCAGGCTTTCAGATTCTTCCTCTCTCTCTCTCTCTCTCGACACGACACGAGTGCTACAAGTGATTTATGAACAGAAAGTTGGTTCATGAAACTTTAAACACCCACCTCCTTTCTGTACACCTCATCTCCAGACAATTAGCAGTCAAGCAAATAGTGGAAAAACAATCCACTGATTCTCATAACGAGCTTTGGCTATTTATTTTTTAATTTTTTTCTGTGTAAGAGCTTTATATCAATATAAATCAGAAAAAAAATTATTATTTTAAACTGAACCGACAGTTCTCTGGTTTTATTTGGCTGCTTTTTTTGTTCAGTTTCTGTATAGTCCTCTGACCATGACATCCTTTTGTGCCGTGTGCTTAATAAAAATATCTTAGTGTTCAATCGGAGGACAAAAGAAAAAGTGTCACGCCTAAAAAAAAAGAACTATTTACAGCAAATGAACAGTATCTAAAAGTCACATATTTAAGAAGAAAAGAAAAATCAATCTAAAGGACCTGAAAGATCCATCACCTTTTAGCTTATCATCTACTGTGTATCGACTTTTCCGCTAAAAGCTCTTTAAGGAACAACTTGTTAGTGCTAAAATACCATTTCATGTCTTTGTAACCATGTTTTCTTTCCTTCTGTTTAGGAGTCATGAATAACTATAAGCGTTACAGCAGTGGTCTCCAATCCTGGTCCTCGAGGGCCACTATCCTGCATGTTTTACTTGTTTCTCTGCTCCAACACACCTGATTTGAATCAATGGGTGATTAACAGGCTTCTTCAGAACATGAAGAGGTGATTTAACCACTGAATCAGGTGTGTTGGAGCAGGGAAACAAGGAAAACATGCAGGATGGTGGCCCTCCAGGACCAGGATTGGAGACCCCTGCGTTACAGTAAGAGATATAACAAAAGAATCTCCAGGTGCCGAGCTGAAAAGGCAGACAAAGTCCAAAGAAAAACTTTGAAAGAAGGCCTATTTTTAAATGAGCGATGACTCAGGACTTTTGCACTGCGCCGCACGCTGACTTATCCCTAAAGTTATGGCTTTTCATGCGCGAGATCTTCATTTAACTGATACGGCTGAGAGGGAAATGATTTTTCGAGGTGTTACGAAAAACAGCAGGTTTCTCTCATCAGATTAAATCAATTAAACTTGTTTTGTTTTGTTTTTTGTATCGAAGCCGCTTCCTTGACGTCGTCGACATCTTTAATATCTGTTTGTTGCTTCTTCTCGAGCAGGGCGGAGAATGAACACAAAACGCGGAGCGATTACTGTCCTAATTTAATGGCTTACTAATGAGCGGAGTGCAGTAATTGTTGCCTCCACATCTCCTCCTTTTTGAGATGGGGCTGGTCACATGATATGCAGAGGAAGATAAGGTTCAGCACTCTTATTCAAATCAGCTCCTTCCCTCTAAGTCTATTAGCTTATTATCGTCAGTCGATGTCATTACGGGATGTGCCTCGTTAAAAAGGAGCAAAGAAAAAAAAATAGATATGTTTTGTCAGATATGTTTTCACGATAAAGAGTTTGTTGAAAACAACCAAACCCTTTAACCCCTTAAATCCTATTCAGACAGCAACAAACACATAAAAAAACCTTCAACCTTTCTGTAAATTTCTGGTCTTAAAGGCAAAAAAAAAGAAAAACTGATTGCGAGCTTCTAGATGGGCAAGCAGTAATTACCCGAACTCGATCCAGAACCCAACACCGGCGGACGAACGGACAACAACCGGTTCAATTAATACAAGGCGGCCTCCGGGATCAGCCTTCGGGTCGGCACCTCCGCCGTGCTCGACCCGGGGGGGGGGAATTAAAGCAAGCGTCCGGTTACGGCTCGCGGTGCCGCTCGTATTCCCTTACGCCGTTTAGACAGACGCCGGTGACACGCTTGGACATGAAAAATTTAGTAAACAAAGCTTCATTTCCATTCTGTTATCTTCTCACACGAACATGGTTTCTAAATTAACAAATATATATATATATATATAGAGAGAGAGGAATAAAGAAAAAAACAACAAAAACAAGGCTGCCTGTTATACTAATTGCCTTCTGTGCTCTTAGTAGTCTTTAGCAAACAGAAGGAGAATGAAAAGCAAACATGATTAAACCTCATCAGCTGTTGCATCCATTGTCCAGCTCATATTCAGACTCTTATCCTCTCATGTGTCAGCTGTACAGCTTTAGATTCAGATGGCTGATAAGTAATTTAAAATGATGGCGCGCATCGGGTTCGCCCCGCTGCGAGGAGGTCGAGTTCATCACGCCCCCGCCATGTACCGCCGACGACTCCCGAGGCGAGCCTGCGCGCGGTTTCAAGGGACGACGCAGCCCCGACGGTGGGGCCGGGCCGAGTGGGAGGGAGGTTGGAGGTTTAATGAGGTTGTAATGACGGGGCCGAGAGCTTGTGGCCCTTTCGCGTTTGCTCCGTTTGCCCTGCAGGTCTGTCGGGTTTACTCGCCTCTCCGCTCACCGTGGAGGGCTTTAAAAGGAAGGAGCTGCTGCTGCTTCAGGAATGAATTACTCCACCAAGATGAAAGCCCAGTCCAGTTTGATTTCCGGATCAATGCATCCACCCACAGTTTTACTTCTTGTGGGAGAGAATAACTTATTAAAATGCAGGCAAGTCGATGATACAGTCTGTGTACACTCAAAAAATCAAAGAAATACCCATACACATGTTAGATCAGCACACATAAACATATGTGGGCCGGGCTTCAAAATGAATGAATGAGCTCTGGCTGCAGTGCAGAAAAAAAGTCAAAAAAGTGTAAAAAATGAGTCCATGAAGACACCATCTAGCAGTCCCGGCAACTAAAATAGCATAAAATCTTACTAATCTACCTTTAAATCAAAGTTTTCTAACAGGCATGTCTTCACAAA
The DNA here is from genome assembly GCF_001649575.2 of Kryptolebias marmoratus. Taxonomy (NCBI): domain Eukaryota; kingdom Metazoa; phylum Chordata; class Actinopteri; order Cyprinodontiformes; family Rivulidae; genus Kryptolebias; species Kryptolebias marmoratus. The sequence goes on along the minus strand of NC_051433.1, from coordinate 13,961,799 downwards.
TAACATTAGTCTTATAATCCTTATAATTTTCCTTTAAAGTTGATCATTTATCAATTTCAACAAACTACATCTCGTTTTTGAAGCTTTTCAGACGGAGAATTAGAAAACAGTATTGACCTAATATTGAGAGATTTCCTCACTGTGACTCATTTTGCCAACAGGGTCACATGTTAAGTTTCAGGCGACGAACGCTTAAAAAGGATATCTTTGTCAAAAGAAAACTACGCAGTTGATTCGATTTCCGTTGTGTTTATTCAACAAGTTGTTTTTTGAGTGCACATAATAAAGGAAAGAAAACGTGTAATCACCTCAGCGACCTGGGCGCTTTCGCCTATAAAGCCATGGTAATTCTTCCAAATTGTATTCGCGCGGTGACATTTAGAGGGACAAAGAGGGAGAGATGCTGCTGTTAATATTATCCAGGGTGTTGCTGAAACTAATGAGGTACGGCCTGCGAGGAGTGATAAAGCCATCTCGGTGTAACATCCAGCACAGACCCAGCATATTGTCTACCTCAGCACAGTAATGGCACTCCACGCCCAGGAGACTGCTATAAATAAATGCCGTCATATTGATGAACACACACAAAACTGCACATCTTGACTCACTCTTTCTTTTTTTTTCTCCCCCCTCATGTATGTTGTTTTCTCACTCTCTGCCCCCTTGTGAAACGCACGTCTTTAAATAGACTCGTTGATGTTGCCGTTCTGTTGATTGTTTGTGACGGGCCGGAACCGCTCTTCGTCGGACTGCATCAAAACCCTAATTTCCCCATCAGCAGGCCGCCACGTTTCGCAGCCCCGTTTTTTTTTTTTGTTGTTGTTGTTTGTTTCCAAATTAGCGCAGGGTGCAGCCGAGGTGCCTCCTGCGTGTGAAGGCCGACGGGAAAGGGAGATTTGGTGTCGAGACAGGCTGGCGCTCGAATGATTGGTGTGACAGCGCGGCGTGGATGCGAGGACGGGAAGTGGTCGGGAGGTGGGAACACGGGGCACTCTGTTCCTGCTTCTGAAGGAGATGGAAGAAACGCATGTTTTCTTTGTCTCGGTTTGAAATTGTTTACTTAGAGAGACACCCAGTTGTCTCTTGAGTGTGTAAAGCAGGAGCCAGCAGGTGATTAGCATAGTTTCAAACTAGAGAGGGACGTCTGATGTGTCTCTTTTCTAAACCTTATTGATGTCATGAACAGATATAATCCTCATGTTTGGCTGTCATGTCAGCTGCTTTCAAGGAGAGTCGGGGTTTATATTGGAAAATCCACAAGATGATTCTCTGTAAATGCACCAACATGCGGCGTAAAATCTCACAGGTCTGCCGGATTTGGTTCAGTCATATCCAAAAACTAAAAACAGTGCCGTGTTTTCCACAATACAAGGCGTACCTGACTATAAGGCGCGTCGTCGTGCACCTCCCAATTTTTGTAACTTGGCGTGGACCGCGCATCGCGCTCTATTCAAAATGGACGATTTCATTGCTCTAGCGGAGCTGGTTCACATGTATCAGCATTTATATGATCCCTCTATGAGAGATCACAAAGATAAACTGTTCAAAACTCACGGAAGAATACTGCACCGCTATTAGCATCAGCTAGCTAGCACCAGCTAGCTAGCACCAACTAATGTTATTTCAGGAAGCCAAACTCGTTGTTTAGAGCAAACTAGAGTTCGTAACAAATCCATCAAGGTTGAATATCTTCTTACAAGTTGTTTTGATATTACATCTTAAAACATTCATTCAAGTCCAATTTGGTCAACTTTTGGCTTAAAATGGCGGACTGTGAAGAACAGACACGGCTCATCTCCAAACACTGGGCCCAACCTTTTGACCCAACATCTGGTCCAAACAAACCCAACAGCTTTAACCCAGTAACTGAGTTTCCCTGCAGCGTTAGTGTGTAGCACATGTGTTGTTTTCTAATTTAAAACGTAACTGCACAACCCTGCAGGAAGGTGCCACGTGGACCGGTTTTGTTTGGATACCAACAAAAAATGCAGCCTGGTTTGAGGCCTCCGTTACATTTCGATCACTTGTCACAAAGTTTAATCTCTAACAGGGATTATGGGTGAGAGATGTGCCTTAATTGAAAGTCTTTATTGCACATATTTACAGTGAAATGCTCATTAAGAAAATTTGAAAAAATAAAAATAAGAACAGCCACGTAAGAAAACACAGAGAGCACACCATTCATTCAGGCTTATCCATTGGTTTGAAAGGTATATAGAGTAACAGAACGGTGTAATAAATCGTTCAAGAAATGAGCTAAAATTGCACTTAAGAATCTGAATTTAAAAGCCAGATGACCCACGGGTAAAAACTCCTTTTCTGGCTGTTTGTTCTCGACTTTTAACATTTCTGTGGACCACTTTGTTATCGTATTTAAGAAGTTATAAACGCTGGAGCTTGACAGAAATCCACAAAACTAGCACGTTCCAGGAGTTACATGAAGGACGAACCAACCGTTGGACAAACATAAAAGTAACACTGATTCCTTAGCAAAAAAAGAAGTGGCTAATTTTCCGAAACGCTCAACCTTTTCGTTAAACGAGAATCAGCCAATAGTAAAGCGCATGTAGACAATTTAAGGGCTTGTTTATACTTGTTACCTAATGCCTGCTGTAATTAGAGCCTTGGGGGTTGTTTCATTTGCACTTGATGGCACAAAACTAATAGACCTCTGAAGCACACGAGCAATTTTCTTCAAAGAATTAAGAGTAAAGCGCCGAAGAGTCGGTGATGGGGACTGTATAAACAAGGAAGCACCACTGCTCCCCCGATTCCTCTACAGGCAACACCACGACTAGAATAGCTCTGTAATTCATCTTATAATACCCTGAGAGGAGTCACCCGTCACCATGGTACGCTTATCTTTTTTTGTATTTTTTTAAGTGTAAGAACAACAGTTGACGTGTGGGGAAAGAAACATTGTTTCTGGGTCAAATCAGTGCGCGGTGTAATGGCACTTTCCCTGTTTCTTTTTGTTGCCAGTCAAGTGTGTGTTTTATCCTTCTGAGTCGGTAAAGTGAGGCTTGGGAAAGCAGATGCGCCCCACGGGCCTGCTGGGACGAGCGTGCACAAGTGAGTTTAAAATATGTAAGTCGTGTGTGTGTGTGTGAGCGAGCATTAGGGCCACGTCCCCGTGGAGACAAATAGTATTGATGGTGATTGCATGAGACCTCTGTGGTGTGCTGACTGAGTAGGAACTCGTGTCTATCCGCTGTAATTACACTCAAGGGCGGCGCTGTGGGTATCCCAGCCTCCGACTCACCTCGGTGTTTATCAGAACAGAGGAGGTCCTTTTCCACCTCTGACACGCCGACGACTGTCTCTCATTAAAAGCGGCCCATGCATTCACCTGAGTTTATGAAGCTGCCAGGGTTTAATGCGGAGAACCGGCGCAGCTAATAATAAGTGCAGAGAGGAGGGCGGACTGTGCGTTTCAGCCACCATCCCACTAATATGAAGGCAGCGGTCCCAGGAGTCCCTGTTTCCTTCAGCCTGCTGCTCTCGTTTTTTGTTTTTTTTCCGGCTCTTTCTTCTATACCTACCAGACACCACTTACTGCAGGGACACAACCTTTCCTCAGTCTGCTGTGAGATATAGGTCGGAGAGATGCTGGCAGCGGGTTGGTCTGAAGTGGGCCAAAGGAAAGGAGAGGAACAAGTAATGCTGATAGTCAAACAGTGTTGTGGAAAGTGAGTCAGACTGAGGGGAACTTGACTTCCTTGTTGCTTCATAAAGACGTTTGTGTTTCCTGATGCAGCTCTTTAAGGACAGACTCAGCTGAGAGGTTGAAGTTGGGCTGAAACCAACAAAATGAGGATAAATATTTGTTAGCCTGACTGTGATGGACGAGTTCACGATTTAAATCCACGCAGGGTTCGTCAGTGGCGTGGCGTCGCTTCTCACCAAGAACTGCTTTGGTTTGAATCCTGGCAGTTTCCTGGAATTAAACACTCAACGTTCCTGAGTCCAAACAAAACCAAACATTTGGACAATTCGAGCGTAATAAAACTCTTGGAATGTAATTATTAGAAGTACATCTACCACTGATAGATCTCAGTTAACACAAAAAAGTCCTAAACTCAGACAGTTTTACACGTACTGAGCTAAGATTTTGGTGTGGTAGTAGTTGACGGTCATCCCCATCTCATACTTCAAGCATGAACAGATTGCGCAAAATCTGTTCGCGAGGCGGCGGACGATTAGCATTTCTTTAATAAAGGCGACCGTCGTAGTAAGAGCGTCAGTTCCGACCTGTGCCGCGTTGAAAGCGTGTTTTATTTCTGTTACAGAGTAGCAGAAACATGCCACATGAAGAGTGCGTCCACTTCTGCGTCTTATTTCACTTCATCATTTAATACGTTTCACCAGTTTTGGATCCGACCGGGCCTTCTCCGAGCTTCTCTGTCAAACACGCTGAATCTGCAAGAACCGGTCTTCTAATCGCAGAGTAACCTAACACCTGTCTGAGTCTGACGTCTAAATGTCTTTGTGGAAAAGCTTGAAAAAGAAAAAAAAAGCTCCTAAAAGGTAGACAGGAGGCTGAAATCCTAAAAAAAAAAAAAAGTCTTGCGTATTTGCAAAAACTGAGAGTAAATCAACAAACTCCAACCGTTTTTAGATGTTTTTAACGATTCCCAGAATGTTCTTCCTTTATATTTTGCTGCTGTTGAGCTCAGCGTTACTGCCACCTGCTGGCGCGGCGTAGGTACTTCATCGTTTTTGTCGTTCGTGTGGATAACTCCTCCATTTTATTTTTTTTGCCTTTCCTAAGGGCTTTTCGTTACGGAGTTCAGTTTGTTTCAGAAGGAATCTGGTGTCTTCTTGCCGGGATCAAACCGTCACCGATATATCGCTCATTTCTAATTGAAAGTGAGGTTACCGCAGCTTAAGTGCAGAAACCACAGCAGCATTAAAGCCGGTCAGAGAGCCTCAGACTTAAAAGAACAGCGCGAAGGACGGTTGGATGGCCGCCCACCGGACGGGCGACAAAGCACTCGGCCTAAAGCGAGGTCGGATCGAGCTGAAACGGGCGGCCGTGCAGATAAAAGACATTAAAGAGGAGAGCACAGCCAGGAGAAGCGTCGCTCCTGGCGGTTTTGAATCTGGGCTCAGGATCTCCATGTAAGGCAGCGATTGGCCGAGCCGGCGTGCCTGACTGTCGGCCGGTTTACAGCAGCCGGGATGGATATAGGCAGCGTGTGGAGCGTCAGCCAGCGGCCTGACATGTGTTTAGGTGTTTCTTTTCTCCGAGGGCCGCTCTCCTCTCGAAGCCTGAAGGACGGTGGGAGGATCATTTTATTTGTTTATTTATTTTATTTTTCCCATAATAAATGCGTCTGCCTTTGTCGGACGGGGGGGGGGAGGTTCTCGCGCCGCGGAGACGTACATCTTGCTCAGGACAAGCGGCTGCTCTGAACACGCACTTTCAGGATTAAAGGGTTTGTTCCACTTGCAAATCATGGCCTCTGTCATCCTCACTTTATACAACGGCACAGAGGCAAGATCAGCGCTGACGTCACATCACACTCAATCCTCAGAGAAAACAAACACTACTTTGGCAAACAACAGCTCTTTGGCTCCATGTTTTATGACTAATTCTAACTAACGGACAGTTAAAGGGGTAGCTCAGATCTTTTAAAGTGTTGGGTTTTGTTTTTTTGGAAAAGGTTATAAACAATTAATAGAATACCTCCCTGTTGTAGATAAATAACTTTTACACCATCTTCAATTTAGCTTAACATGAATACTCCGTCAGAAGTTATATTAGTGGCCCAGCTTGCACCACGAGTGCTACAGCTAGCTGCTGCTGCTCTTTTATTTTGCAAATTAACCATAAAATTTTGTGTAAAAAAAAAAACAACATTTAATGCTGATGGCGGCGTAAAAACTGCATCAGCGCGGTGAGAATTGGGCTCCGTTTCAAACGGAGGTCGTTTCAAAGCGCCATCTGCTGCAGGTAAGATGGTTATTGCTGTTAACCTTTACACGGGAGCCCGCTCCGAAAGGTTTGAACTAATCACTTCATGGTTGTTGTCATCCAGGAACTAAAACAGCGCGTTGGTAGAAGTCTGCCCATTTTGGATCTATATGTGAAGTAAAAGCGAAGTCGGACTCCCCCAGCCTTTGTTTCCATTTAGTGTTTTTTCTTTTCTTTCTGTGATTAAGACTCGGAGCGTGTCCTTTTGCCGCTTGCGTAACAACAACACGGTGAAGCCCTGCCATGCTGTTTCTGCGGCTCCTGTTCGGAGATGCGTAAACAAACTCCAAGCCCCGGCCCACGCGTAGCGGTGACAGCCGTGATCATAAACACCGAGGGGCTGTAATAGGACGGCTCTAGTTACCAGAGTAATGTCCTTCAGGCCTCTGTGTTTATGATCTTGTGTAAGCCTGCACGCCGTTGAAAAAGCCAGCCGCATTTGTTTTTGTCATCCATTACCCTGCTTATTGTTTTCATAGTTCTTAAGTCTACAAACTGCTAGAAATTCAAAATGCTGATGAACAAAACGAAGATCTCGTGCCATCTGTTAGCGCTCAGGGTATGTATTAGGGAGGACTCTCAGCTACCGCCACTCCACGTTTTAGCTCAATATCTGTAGCACTGACTGACTTATAGACATTTTTCTGTTTGCTGAGCTTGATTAGCTGTAGCGGCCATCTTGAATCGTGTTGACTCCAAAAGTTAATCAGCCGTAGTCGCACTTCTCATAATTGCTCCCGGAGAGTTTCATTAAAATCCGTCCTCTGGTTCATGAATTGTTTTGTTAACAGACAGATGAGGTCGACTCCAACAGCTTATTCCGAAGTTTCAAACAAAACGCCCTCGTAACCTGTTAGCGCTCGGAGCATGTGACGGGGTCGACTCTCAGCTACCGCACGCCACGTTTCAGCTCAGTATCTGTAACACTGACTGAGTTGGAGCCACTTTTGCGTTTGCTAATGCCGATTAGCTGTGGCAGCCATCTTGAATCGGGTGGACTCCAACAGCTAATCAGCTGCAGGCGCACATTCAGTGATTTCTCGCTGAAAGTTTTAATGAAATCCGTCCACTGGTTCATGAGATATTTTGCTAACAGACAGAAAACAAACAGACGGGACGCGGTTGCAGAATCGCCTGCCTTTCAATGTGGAAGCCATTTTTTTTAACCTAAAATTCAAAACAATTTGTCACTAAGGTTTGTCCTGTTTTTTTTTTTTCTTCCCCATGAGACACAGAAGTAGCAGAGACTTCCTGTAATGAAATCTGCTGGATGTGGGTGGTCTCAGCGAGCAGCCTGTCACATTCCCAGCTGACTAACGCTGCTCACCCAGACGTCTTCCATAAATCACGAGTCCCGGCTCCCTGGGAAGGGAAGGCGAGTTTTCCCGTTTCGTGCCCTTCCCCGGCTCCGTGTTTCGCCTCGCGTCCTGAATGCCTCGCTGCGTCTGTTATACGAACGCTGAAAACAGGCAAAACAAACAAAAACAACAAAATAGCCTCATGTCACCATGGCAACTATCAGCTGAGCCGTGTGCCAAGACGCCACCCTCCCTCCCCCCTCCACGAGGACGTGTGTGTACAATCAGTGCTGCTGTTTGTCCAGGTGTGTGTGTGTGTGTGTTCACTTTTAAATACAGCTAAAAACAGAAATGTGTGTGTGTGTGTGTGTGTGTGTGTGTGAGGTAGAGCTTCAGAGCTTGTTTCATTATCCTCCCACTGCTTTTCCTCATTGCTGGATGCTTTTTTTTTTTTTTTTCCTCCTCCTTATTTGTATTCATTTTGTTTACAGATCCGTCGTCTTCGTGGTGCTGACGACGAGACGGACAGGCAGCGTCTCTGTCTCGTCTCCGTCCTCTCTGTCTCGCTGCGGCTGAACCCCCGCTCTCACGTTGCCCCGCGAAACGTCCGGTCGACCGGCACGAAGCCACGCGTGATGAGAAGTTCCTGGTTTGTTTGTAGCTCGGGCCTCGGAGCTCAGAGATGATGTCGGTTTTAAAGGTTAGCTTCCCCCCCCCCCCACAGTGGAAAATGTCAGCCTCGTCCCCTTCTTCTCCCCAACAACTTCGCCTCACTTTCAGGGAGGTATTTGAGACAAGAAATGGGTCACTTTTTTTAAAGTTTCCTTTCCGCCTGCTGCCTCGGGTCATTCGGTGGACACGTCTTCAGTGGAGCAGCGGTGCCTTCGGGGGCAGCCAGGGCCG
>NC_051433.1:13905703-13953481 GCF_001649575.2 Kryptolebias marmoratus | reverse complement strand
AGCCCCCCCCCCCCCCCACACACACACACACACACACACGCCCCACTCCCTCTGAATCATTCGGGAACAGACGCGGGGCTTTAGCTGCACAGCAGGTCTTTCCGCAGGGTTAAATATAGACGCTTCGGCATCTTTTCTAATAACGTCGGGAAGACGGGAAGAGGGGAGGAAAAAAAAAAGGAATATCAGGGATTTGGTTCATCTGTTCTATCACTTTTGTGAATTCTGCCGGGCAGCTGCATCTTTTTTTTCTGAATATTCCGTGGGAACCGCTGGAGAAATCTTAATCAAATTCTCAGGAAGTAATCAGTGGGCGCAGCTCCGCAGCTGATTACCCTTTGGAGTCAGCTGGATTCAAGATGACTGCCACAGCGAACTGACCCCAGAAAACACCAAACCGGCTCCAACTCGGTCGATTCTGCGGAGACTTTCCTAAGAATCGAAGCGGAAGGAGCTCGGATCGATCCACGGCTTCTGTTCTGAGAAGCTAACGGACTGAGCAAAGTCTTCTATAAAAGTTTGTCTTTTCTGGCTGTCTGTTAGCAAAATATCTCATGAACCACTGGACAGATTTTAGTGAAACTTTCAGGATGGAATCACTGGATGTAGCCCTAAAACTGATTAACTGTCGGAGCCAACCCAAATCAAGATGGCCACCACGGCTAACTGACATTAGAAAACACAATAATGGTTATAACTCAGGGCATTTTACAGATGTTGTGCTGAAATCTGCTGTGGTAGTAGCTGAGAGTCGTTCACAACACGTACTCCAAGCGCAGCTCATTGTGTGAGACCTTTGGTTAAAATTTTGCCTTTGTCTGTTAGCAAAATATCTCATGAACCACTGGACAGATTTTAACGAAACTTTCAAGGAATAATCAGTGGGTGCGCTTTTAAAACCGATTATCATTTGGAGCTAGTGAAGTTCAAGATGGCCGCCACAGCCAAGACAAAAACGGCTCTAACTCAGTCAGTTTCACGTGAACCCCTGTCTGCCAGCTGTTTGCTGATAACCCTGTCGCTTAAACCCAAACATCCAGGGATTTTTTACATTTTTTAATTTTTCCCCCCTGTCCAGACGTTTTTTTCTTTTTAAAAAAAGGAAATGGTGGAGAAGGAAACCGTTTCCTGACGGGCATCCAGCGGCGCGGCGCTTTCTGTAATTGCAGCCTGGTGAATTTGTTGTCATGGCTACGCTGAAAGGAGGCCCTTTCACAACGGGACCGGTTAGAGATAAATTTAGATTTGATACATCAGTACTTTTGCGGGGTACGTGCGGGGAAAAAAAGACCGGGCCGAGACCGGCGCCGGGGAGAGGAAAACGGCAAACTAAAGATGTTTGCTGTTCTTTATTCTGACATCATGGCGGCGAGAAGAGCTCCAGACATCCCACCATGACTTTTATTTATATCATAAAGATAATCACACAGCTTTAAATTATATAATTAATATGCATTAAAGCACCGTTTGTGCTTCAGTCACTGATGGTAAATAAATCAGACTGAGCCTCACAACGGTTTGCTTTCTGCTGGACCTGCTCTTTACCCTCACTAGGGTCCTCAACGGGGCGTGGGAGTTCACCCAACTGGTCTACATGTGTTTTGTGCACTTGGAGAAGGCATTGACCGTGTTCCTCAGGGTACCCTGTCGGTGGGGGGGGTCCATTCGGTCCCGATACAAAGAGTCTGGGTTGTGTTGCCGGCGGTAAGTCGGACCTCTTTCAGGGGGAGAGTTGGACTTCACCCGGGCTGCCCGTTGTCCCAGATTCTGTTCATGGACCGAACTTCTCGGTGCAGCCAGGGGGCGGAGGGGGTCCGGTTCAGTCCCCTCAGGATTCCGTCTCTGCTGTGTGCGGATGATTCGGTCCTGTTGGCGTCATCGTGTCGTCGGGATCTCCAGCTCTCAGTGGAGCGGGATGAGGATGGGCACCTGCAAATCTGAGGCCGTGGTCCACCGTGGGAAAACTGCTCTCTGCCCTCTCTCGGGGTTGGGAATGAGGTGCTGCCTCAGGCGGAGGTCCTGAAGTGTCTCGGGGTCTTGTTGTTGAAGAACGGAGCATCATGTCCACAAGCACTCTGCGTTTAACTCAAACTAACTCCTGTAGGTCCTTAGAAACATTCTGAGAGTTCACAGAGAGCGTTGAGCTTCGTAAAGAGCAGCTAAGCCTCCTACGCTGGTAGTTTTCATCCGACGTGTCCGACGGGAACCTTTATATTAAATGACTCCAGAGGCCCCGAGCTGCCCGGCTTCGGTGTCACCGGACCTCCGGCGCCGAGCCGATCAGGGCCTCACATCGGGGCTCGTGGCAAGCGGGGGCGGCTCCTGTTTCAAGCCGCGTCCGCTGGAAGCGGCGCAGGTAACTCTCTCCGCTCATTCGCCGACACCCAACCGTGTCACAGGAAACCGCCGACATCCTCTCGGCGCGGCGAACGCTGACCCCGGTGAGCCGCTAACGAGCTGTCAGCGGACACCGGCGTGCGGTTCCTGTTGGCTCAAAGCGTCAAGTTCCGACAAAGCGCAAGAGCGAAGGCAACGCACAAACTGAACCTCATCTCACCTTTTTAAACAAAGATCCTGCGCGATCCGCGATGGGGATGACTCTCAGCTTCTACCCCGCCAGGCTTTCGCTCGACATCTGTAAACTTGACAGAGCCAGGAGCTCGATTAGCTGCGGCGGCCATCTTGAATCAGCTAGAGTCCGAAGGTTCAGCCAGCTGCAGACGTACAGTCAGACATTACTTAACTTCGTGCTTCTTTAAGATACGACCAGTGGTTCCAGAGATATTTTGCTAACAGACAGACGAGCATGCACACGCACACCTTCCGTGGCAACGAGCGATGGCAGTTTTCGGGTTTTCTGGAGGTCTTTCGAAGCTTTTACAGTGCTGTGACAGGCTGCTGGGAGCAACGATCAAAGGCGACGATTTAATGGAAAAATCAGCTCTTTGCTAAGTTGTCTGTCATGTGTCGACACAACACAACGCTTCTTCTCTTGACTTCAGGAGCCATTTTATATCTGAATGGTTTAAACCAGAGTTAAGCAGCCCAACAAGCAAAGCTTTCTTCTGAAAATGGTCCGAGGACAAAGACTGATGGGAAAAACGAGAACAAGCCACCAAAATACGAAGGAGAGAACTGACTGACTGAGAGTCCTGTAAAAATGTGCTGACTCATCTGATTCCTTAGGAGTGAACTAAAAAGGAGCGTTTCTGAAAATGGCTGTTAATGTGCGTTTAGGGTTCATTTTCTCACATTTAATGGCAGGTCTAATGTTTCTTGTTGTTGGAGAGTATTTCTTTATAAGATCAGAGGAGCTGCTGAACATGGCGTGTTTTAGTCTTTTATCAGTGGAAATATTTTCATGTTGACTAACTGCAGCTCCAACCAGGCCAATAATCCCTGCCTTCTGTTGGTTGACGTCCTCACGTTGCCTTTCTTTCAGGCGTCCTTCTTTCCTCTTAAATTTCCTCGTCTAAATACAACCGACAGACGCGTTAATTACAGCGCACCCTTACTTACCTTCTTGCGTCACCGCAGCCTTAATAAAACATTTAAAAACTGCGCTCCGCTGCCAAATGGTTCTTCTTTCTTTTTTCTTTTTTTTTTTCACAGAGTTGGTGGTGATTCAGCGTGATACATTCGGTTTATTTTATTTATTTATTTTAATTCGCTGCCACTTTCAGAGAGACAGCTGAACAAGCATCAAGAGCAGACGGATTTAAGCTGCTGTCACCCTCCACGAGAAGTCACGAAGGCGGCTCTCGGTTTGCGTGACGGAATGATGAGATGATGGCGTGCTTTGGTCAGACCTTGGAAATAATGTCACGTGATATGATGAGGTGTCACGCTCAGAGTACGTGCTGTGAATGACTCTCAGCTACTACCACGTCGAGTTTCAGCTCAATATCTGTAAAACTGGCTGAGTTACATCCATTTTTGTGTTGGCTTATGTCAATTAGCTGTGGCGGCCATCTTGAATGGCATAGACTCAAAAATTTAACGAGTTGTAGAAGAACATCTAATGAATATTTCCTGAAAGTTTCATTAAATTCTGTCCAGTGGTTCATGAGATATTTTGCTAACAGACAGACAAAGTTGACTTTAAATAGTTAATGGCTAAGTATAAAATAAAGATCGTGAGCAATCTGTTGGGGCTCGGAATATGTGTTGGAGATTGGTCTCATCTGCTAGCAAATCAAATTTAAGCTCAATATACATAAAACTGACTGAGTTATAGCCATTTTGTGTCTTTTTAAGGTCAGCTGGCTGTGGCAGCCATTTTGAATCCGGTTCACTCCAAAAGTTAATCTGTTGTGAACGTGCATCCAATGATTTCTTCCTGGGAGTTTCATTGAAATAACTCCAGTGGTTCACAAGATATTTTGCTAACAGACAGAAACACAGACACGAGCAGAAACTTGATAACCGGAGTGATAACCATGTAAGCTGCCCATCAGGGCGGCTTCAGGAGCTGTTTAATCGAGAATAAATTCTGGATTGGTTTTGCAGGCCTCGATTTCCACCTGTCCTAAAAATAAAACCACACAGCACGTATTATTTCACATCATAACCAGCCTCTGAAATCAGCCATCTGTTCTTCCCCGCGACGCCTCGTCACCCCAGCTGCTCCAGATGTTTCGGGCTAAAGGGCAGCTGCTTCATGGAGGAGACGGACGGGGGCCTGAATCTTCCATCACCCGTGGGGAAGAGGAACCATTTCCTGTTCCTCGCCGCCGTCCTCGTTCTTCACAAAGTCACCTCTCGTTGTCCCCCCCCCATAAGAAACTCTCCTGTCCCCTGAGAGCAAATAATCAGGTCTTAGCTGCAAAAGATGCAAAGTTACACCCAGTTTCACACGGTGTTACCTGGGAGGTAGCTGTAGTCCTTCTGGAGGACAAACATTAATATCATGAAACTATTAGAATCATGTCCCCCCCCACCCCCCGTCTGTCCCGTACTCCGACTGCTGCCGGCGTTCCTCACCTGACGCTTCGGATCATCATTTTAGCGCCACCTTCACACTTTTAAAGGACACGTCCTGGGGGACGCTCAGCAATCCGTCTCCCCATCTGCTCATTGGCCCACAGGACCTGGGAGGACCTGGAAGGACCTGGGAGGATCTGGAAGGACCTGAGAGGACCTGGAAGGACCTGGGAGGAACTGGAAGGACCTGGGAGGATCTGGAAGGACCTGAGAGGATCTGGAAGGACCTGGGAGGACCTGAGAGGACCTGGAAGGACCTGAGAGGATCTGGAAGGACCTGAGAGGACCTGAGAGGACCTGGGAGGACCTGAGAGGACCTGGAAGGACCGAGCTTCGTGTTTTTTTGGGTGGAGTTCGAGGCGGGACAGAAGGACACATCTGGGCTCAATGCAGGATTTGCTGCTCGCTCTTTATCTTGTAAAGTAGCTGAACTTCAATCAGCAGCTTGTTTGTTCATTGACCTCATTACCTATTATTAATAGATTTAATAGGTAATATCTTACCTGCTGCAGGTAGCTCCTTCGGTTTGAGTTTGGCTCTGAGCCGACTGATGAACTAACAGCCTAAAGTGGATCGCTGCCCTCCTAAAGGGATAGTCCGGTTATTTTCGGGGTGATCCCCCTATCAGCTGTGACGTCGGCCGCAGAGCATGGAGGCTGGAGAAATGGGCAAAAGTCTTCATTCATTAGCTCTGCTAATGCAGAGCCGAACGAGGGCCCGATGTTTGTTGTATTTCTAATGAAAACAACTCTTCCTGAAAACCGTCATGTGTTTGTGACAGACCTTTTGAGGGAAAGTGAATAAAATGAGTCTCAGCTGGATCCAGTGAGCAGGATGTGAGGCAGAGCTCCTGTCGGCCTTAAATGTTTAACTTAGAGACGATTCAGTCCTATTAGCACGTCTTACTGGTTCAGGAGCAGGGAAGGTCTCGGAAACGGCTAAAACAGCGGCTCCCTTTTAGCGCCCTAAAGGAAGAGCTGTGAGCGAGTTTTACCGGAGCAGAGTGGAACTTTCCGAGCAGGTGGCGTGACCTGGGAGCTTCTGTTGTTTCCCCCAGTGAAGGTTCTCCCTTTTGTTTACTGGAAATGTAATTTCATCTGTCTCCTCCTCGGAGGCCTCTAATGGAAAATAAAAAAATTTAAAAAACACGAAGACCCGGGGCGTCTTGCCGGGCGAAGCAGCTCCTCGAGCCGCCGGCCTAGAAATGTACTGCAGCTGAGGTTTTTATCTGCTGAAGGAGCTGAAACTGAAACCAGCAGAACACTGGCTAAAAGCTACAAGTAGCAGAGATGCTGGCTAAATGCTAAAAGTAGCAAAGGGCTAACCTATAGCTAAAACTGCAAAATGGTAGCTAAAATAGCTAAAGAAACTAGAAGCTAAAAGTGGCAAAAGGCTGGCCAAAAAAGGCAAAAGGCTAGCTAAAATCTAAAGGTTTCAAAAGACTAGCTAAAAGTACCAAAAAGGAAGCTGGAAGTATCAAGAGGCTAACCAGAAGCTAAAAACAGCAGGTAAATGTGCTAGTTAAAAGTAGCAAAAAGCTAACTAAGAGTTTTAAAAGACTAGAATCATAAAGCAAGCTAGGAGCTACGAGTAGCAAAAACAAGAGCTAAAAGTTAAAAGAACCAAAGTGCTTTCTAAAAACTAAAAGTAACAAAAGGCTACATCAAAGCTAAAAGCAAAAGGATAGCTAAAAGCTAAAAATAACAGAATAGTAGCTCAAAGCTAAAAGTAGCATACGAAGACAAAAAGCAGATTTCAATAAATGTCTGTATGCATGAGAAAAATGTTGGTGAATGAAGTTTAGTATTTTAAAAAGTATAAGATTTTAAAAAGTACAGCTCTCAGCTCCTGAATGAGCCGAACGTTTCGATGTGAACAGCTAAAGTACGCAGAAGTAGTCAATTTCCAAAAAACGTACAGAAAAGTACAAAAGTAGAAAAAAAAATTGTAAAAAAAGGAAAACAAGTGTGAGTGCTGAGTCAGCGTTCACGCGGTGAGTCATGGCGTGACATAATCCCTTCAACGGGTCAGCAGCTCATGTGGTGAAAAGAGCAAATCCAGTCATGATATGAGACGATGAGTAAACGGCTCCACGCAGCACGACGCACAGACAACCCCACCGGTGTCTGCCAGGATGGCTGCTCGCTCCGTCCTTTGTCTCGTCTTCCCTCGTGTTGCAACTCGTTCCTCTTCTCGGCTCCCATCAGTTTCCCCCCTGATTGACTACAATCAGGGCTTTTTTTATAAATATATATAATTTAAGAAACTAGATGATGGGACTAGAATACCTAAAAATGAGCAGTTGGGGCGTCAAACTCCAGGCCTCGAGGGCCGCCGTCCTGGAAGTTTTGGGTTTTTCTGCTCCAGCACACCTGATTCAAATTGTTTAATTACCTCCACGTCAAATCAGCAGGTTCTCCACGAGTCATTCATTGAAAGCAGGAACACATCTGAGACATGCAGGAGATCGGCCCCTGAGTTTCACACGTGTGCTTTAAAGAGTGCAGTGAGAGATGAGATATTTTGCTAACAGGCACACAGGTAGCTGCATTGTCTCTTAGCTTTAATGGTGGCGGGGGGGAGAATTAAACCAGATGTTGTTGGCAAAACTGGTTAGCAATGAGGGGCCGTTTGGCTTCCGGCTCGTGGAGCCTGGAGCAGGACTTGGCTGCTCGCCAGGGAATGATGAAATCCCGACGGGACGCCACACCTCTGAGGAACCTCCCTGACCATCTGCAGCTCGGAAACCGGGCCGATCGCTGCTTGGGTTCGGCCCAGGGAGGATCCGCTTCCCCTCCCCTCCTCCTCTCCAGGACAGGACAAACTGCTACGCTCCAGCAGCTTATTAAATATTCAGCCTCCTGCCTCTCTGTGGAGGACAGGTCCGGAGCTAATTACCGAGGTGGGGCTGAATATTTATGTGGATCCAGCCTTGTGTGTCCGTGTTTGTGGGGCAGAGCTGTGCAGAGGAAGCAGCACTTGGGATCAGGCCGATGCAGAAATGCAGCACTGATGACGGCCATTTTTATCGCCCTCCCTTCCTTCCTGCAAAGGCAGAGCCCCAATGTTTTTGTGTTTGCTCGTCTGTGCCGTTAGCAAAATATCTCCTGAATTTTAGTAAAACCTTCAGAACGCAATCGTTCGGTTGACGCCTGCTGCAGAGTAACTTCTGGAGCCAATTTGATTCAAGATGGCCACCACAACAAAGCAACTCTAGAAAACACAAAAATAGCAAAATAATTATCAGTTTTACAGATATTAATATAAAATTCAGTGTGGTAGAAGCTGAGACTGATCCCAAACATATATTCTGAGCGCCAACAGATCACACAAGATCTGTGATTAAAACTTTGGCTTTACCCATTGAAGTCAACTATGTCTGTCTGTTAGCAAAATATCTCATGAACCAAAGGGCTGATTTTAATGAAACTCTCAGAAAGTAATCACTTGGCGTACGTCTATAACTGATTAACTTTTGGAGTCAACTCTGTTCAAGATGGCCGCCACAGCTAATCAACCTTAACCAACACAAAAGTTGCTATAAGTCAGTCAGTTTGACAGATATTGAGCTAAAATTTGGCGTGGTAGTAGCTGAGAGTTACTTACATCCCATGATATTGCATGAGATTGTTATTTTCAAGGTTTGACCAGAACGGCTACAACTCGTAGACGATCTCAGTGTGAAACTCTGGCATGAGAGGCGGCGGGTGATGTGCATTCCTTCAAGGATCGATAGGCCTTTTAAATTACAGAGAATCTGTGCCTTCATTGCGACGCATCCTGCTCCTGAGACTGCAGTGCTCCATGAGCCAAGAAGGAAAAAAACAATTTTTTTTTAATATTTGTGTTCCCATTTGTTACCTAACGAGAACCTCCCCGGTTTGTGCTGAAAGCGCACGTCGGTGTGTCTTTGTTCTCCCCGTGTCTCGGTGCAGGATGTCCTCAGCAGACTTTGCTTTCTGCCTGAGCGTGTATCTTTAGAGAGATCACTTCCCCATAATCTCCTGTCTGGCTGACCCAGTTAGCTCACTGTCAGGGTAGGCGGGGGGGTTGCAGAGAAGGGTGAGAATTTGATGGAGGGTGATCGTGCGTCAGGTGTTTCTTCTTACACGGTACACCTCGGCTCGGTTCCCGTCTATTGTGGCCGGCATGATTCATTAACTGTACTCCAGCGTGGACAGAGTGGCCGAGGCAGATAAGCCTTGATCTGATGAGTGTGTTTTCCACCGGGCACCACAGCTTACAGCCGAGGCTCAAACTGTACCGTACGGTTTCATTCTGATAAACCAACACACCTCTAATTAATCAAAAGTGACTGAAAGACCCAACAGTTGTTGTTATTTTTACTTTTTGTCAATAAAAAAAAAATCAATAGATCAGTCAACTTATAAAGCGCTTCTCAAGTCCAAAAAAAAAAAGTCTAGGAACCATCATACGCAGGAAGAAACAGCAATTAAAAAAACAGCGCTTAAAATCTAATTTCAATAAAATAACTTAACGCTCAGAGTGTGTGTTGAGAATAACTCCCAGCCACCGACGCACCAAATCTTAGCTCAATATCTGGAAAACTGGCTGAGTTAGAGCCAGGCTTTGTGTTTCCTAACAGATGTTTTGTTAACACAACAGACAATCGAACGCACACGCGCTTACAGACAGAAGCTAAAACATTATGGTCCTTTTGCCTTCGGCACCGTGCCATAAAAACAGGCTATAAAAGAATTAGTTTTATTATTGAACTGCTGTCTGATGCTCGTGTCCAAAGTGGGAAAGGAGCCTGACAGCTAAAGCTTCTGCCTCCTGATCTTGTTTTGTCAGTCCTGGGAACAAGCAAACCTGAGAGCGCAGACATACAGACTGATCATAAGGAAGAATGAGAGTTTTAATGTCCATCAATAGCTTTATAGGTGATTAGACCAGAGCCGGACATTTGAGCCCAATGAAAGTTTCCAGTTCATGTTTTAAAATGTTATGCACAACATACAGCTCTGGACTGGTTAGAATTCAGTTTGTTCATTTCACAGTATGTCATCCATAGCCTTTAGAGTTAGTTATGGTGTCCCACAGGGTTCTGGGCTTGGACTTGTTCAGTTTTTCTCTAAATATCAAGAAACATGTCATGTCTTTCCATTGATGAGTAGAGGCTTTTAATGCAATTCTAAATGAAGCTAAAGTAGGGAGGCTTTAACACTGGACAGATATGATCTCTCCTATGGAACAAGTCAGGACGCTGGCAACATTTTGGGTGAATTAAAGGTTTTTCAGGAACTACCTGGACACCTGGACAGGCGTCCAACCTGGAGAAGACAAAGGCCTGAACCAGAATTTCTGCCTCACTTTGGGGGACAAGATGCTTATTATTTTATGGAAATGAAAGAAGAACGTTCTGGAGACTGAAGTGAGAATTAAGAGATAAATCCTGCTCACAGGCGACTCCTTTGATACGAGGCTGCGGCTTCAGTAACTTGATTTATCTCTGGGTATCATCTCCATAACAGTGGAAACACGTGACGCGTTTCTTGATATTGTTTTAGAGGAAACGGTGAAAACGGAACAAGTCCGAGCCCAGAACCCTGTGGGACGCCATAAGTGACTCTGGAGGCTGTGGGCGACATGTTGTGAACGTGAACGAACTGGATCCTGAGCAGTCCGGAGCCCAAAGAAAGTTTCCAGTCTATGTGTGAAGCTGCGAGGAACACCGGCACGCAGCAACAAGATCTAACAGATTCATTATTAGAGATTTGTACTCCTTTTCCTGAGCTTTTATGTTTTATTCTCTATAGTGTGATTATTTTTTTAGTGACAAGAAATTTACCTCAACAACTTATTTGAGTTTCCATGTGGAGCCAAACCAGGTTATAGGCTCTACCTGATAGTTTGAACGTCTTTGTTTGCCCTTTGTGCTCACATGTGGACTATCTCTCTGCGAGCCGTCTCCTACCTTCCCCACAGCAGTGTTTCTTTCCTCTGAGTCCCCCCCCCCACCCCACACACTTCTCTTTAAAGGCCAAGGTAGGTGTAGAAGGAGTCCCCTGTCAACATTAATTAAAGCTTATGAAGGCTGACTTGTGCCAGGGAATAATCCTACTCGCCAGTCGCCTGGGACACAGCCTCCATAGTGACCTTGTGTTGGATTTCACAGCGAGTGCGGGCCAGGAATAATAGGTGTGGCACAGCCAGGCAGCCACGATGATGTGCGCAGCCTTCTTAATCCCCAGCACTATGACCGGACCCTGTTGTACTCAGCAGATTAGATCATTAGCGGGCTGCTAACCTTTTCCAAAGGTCTTCATGTTGCGCTTTGTGCGCTGGTTTTCGGCGCGCTCCGCTCTGAAGTGAGAGGGATCGTTGATGATGGAGAAAGAAAGACGCAACGGGAGAAAAGCGTCCTCCCTCGCAGGAGGAGAAGAGAATATCTGCCTCTGAAATCACAATATCTCTGACACCGTTTCTTCAGAGAACTGAATAGGCGAATACAAAATCCTGAGCAGATAACATCCTTACTTGGTATTTCTGAAACACGGCAGAATGTCACAGACAGAGCCGCGCCACTTTGTCATTTTGAAAGGACGTTTCTCCGGGGACTGACCTTCCTCTGACTTTGTCAAAGCGCTGCTGTACTTCACAGAGTGATACGACTTTCACCATATAGTTCAGGGGCGCTGCTAACTTTAGCCGCGCGGGGTGTTGTCGGACACGTTTAGCCGCTTCCAAAAATGGAAACGAAGCAAAACGAGTCCTTTAACGACGCAAACCGATCTGTTGTTCATAACGTTGATAAACTGCCAGGGATCTACTGTAATTCTCCGGTGAATCTAACTCTGAATAATTAGGCTTTGAATGTCAGAGAGGATAAAATGTGGTGCCAGCTACAACCAAAATAGATGACTCTCAACACAGACACAGATCCATTGTTTTTCCACATTTAATTAGGAGTTATAATCAGTGCATCCTTTTAATATTTATGACCTTCATTTTGTTCGGTGAAACAACCACCAAACGTGTCAGTTTTCTCCTTAATGTGTCACGCAGAAGACTGAATGTGGCAATTATTGTAAAATTATTCAAAACGATGCGTGCTGCGGAAAGAACTGTTGTGCTCAGTGACCATGCTAACTGCTGTTAGCATTACAACCCGATAACAACGTGTTTCACTTCATTTTATGCATTCAAACACTAAAGAAACTTACTTTACTAATAGATGTTTGAAGTGCAGTGTGCGGGGTTACTTTTGTGAAGCACAAACTTGGAGATATATTTTATTACTGCAGCTGTCACCACTTTGCTAGTGGGAGGCAGCCATCTTGAACTTTGAGGTTGCGGTTGGTGAAAAACTTTCCAAGTTTCTCGGCTTTGATTTGAAACTCTTGTACAAATTTGGGGTTCAAAATGGAAGCTTGCGCCGTTTTTGGCTTCAACTCCCGCATTATATTCCCGTGTCGAGTTATCGATATACGTCAAAGCTTCCGAGGACAAGAAGATGGTAGCATTAGTGTGCTTGTCCTGATTTATACGTAACATTTGATTTTACCTTTGACAAAAAAAAAGGAGAACAAATTTAGCTTTAAAAAGTCAAATCAACAACTCTTTTTTTTTTTTTTTTAACAGAGCAAAGCCATGTTTTCTGTCATTTGTAAGGCAGCTAGTTCCTGATACCAGTTTAAAGTCTTTACATGCTAACATTAGCCATTGAGCACCAAACACAACGTACACCGAGAGCTGATTGCAACGTTGACTCATTAACGGAAAAACATGGAAACTTGGGAGATCCCATCTGGGATAGACTAGAGAATTTATTAGATTGTGGTTTAAGAAGGCATAAATTTCTCTGCCAAGTTTAGTCAGAATTTTACCTAAAATGTAAAATTTAAGATACGTAGTAAGAAAAACTTAAGTTACTAGGGTCCTGAGGGAAACATGGTTGTCCATTCGAGAGGTTGTTCCTCCAGTATTGAGAATTTTAATTTGAGTCTACACTCGTAATCTGACTACAGTCGATTATTCTGTCTTCTTTAGCGTCTCTTCCTCTCTGTTTTCCAGATCCTCGCGATCATCTCCATCCTCTTCATCGTGCTGTCCACCATCGCCTTGTCTCTGAACACCCTCCCGGAGCTGCAGGACACGGACGAGTTCGGCCAGCCCACAGACAACCCGCAGCTGGCGCACGTGGAGGCCGTGTGCATCGCCTGGTTCACCATGGAGTACCTGCTCCGCTTCCTGTCCTCGCCCAACAAGTGGAAGTTCTTCAAGGGCCCTCTGAACATCATCGACCTGTTGGCCATACTGCCCTACTACGTCACCATCTTCCTGACGGAGTCCAACAAGAGCGTGCTGCAGTTTCAAAACGTCCGCCGCGTGGTCCAGATCTTCAGGATCATGCGGATCCTGCGGATCCTGAAGCTGGCGCGCCACTCCACGGGCCTCCAGTCTCTGGGCTTCACCCTTAGGAGGAGCTACAACGAGCTGGGCCTGCTCATCCTCTTCCTGGCCATGGGGATCATGATCTTCTCAAGTCTAGTTTTCTTCGCTGAGAAGGATGAGGAGGACACCAAGTTCAAGAGCATCCCTGCCTCCTTCTGGTGGGCCACCATCACCATGACCACGGTGGGTTATGGAGACATTTACCCCAAGACTCTGCTGGGGAAAATAGTTGGGGGTTTGTGCTGCATCGCAGGAGTACTGGTCATAGCCTTACCCATCCCCATCATTGTGAATAACTTCTCCGAGTTCTACAAAGAGCAAAAGAGGCAGGAGAAAGCCATCAAGAGGCGAGAAGCTCTGGAGAGAGCTAAAAGAAACGGAAGCATCGTCTCTATGAACATTAAAGACGCATTTGGGCGCGGCGTTGAGCTCATGGATGTAATGGTGGAAAAAACTGACGAGAGGAGGGAGAAGGTGCAAGATAATCATGTGTCCCCATTTAGAGGGATTCCTAAAATCAAGTCACCAGTCAGCCCCAGAAGCCCCACCAAGACCGCCGAGTCGGACTTCCAGGAGCAGGCGAAGCCCTCCAGCAGCCCTCAGCATCTCAGCGCACAGAATCTGGAGGAGATGTACAACAAGATGACCAAGACACAGTCCCAACCCAACGTCAACAGCAAGGAAAAGACGCCACACTCCAAAGCAGGCCGGCAGAAAACCGAGTTTGAGATGGGCTGCATCCACAATGAAGCCTACTCGGGCACAGCGGAGGCGGTGACAGACATGAGGAGCGTGTCCAGCATCGACAGCTTCATCAGCTGCGCCACGGACTTTCCTGAGAGCTCGCGTTTCTCCCAGAGCCCCGGCAGCAACAGGCCGGGCAGGGTCAGCACCAACCCCGGCCTGGAGCCCACGCTGGAAAACGAGCACGAAGGGTCGCACGGCGCGGCCACGCCCAAGCCGAACCCCAGCTCGGACAACGCGCGTCCAAGCAACCCGCTCAGGAGCTGCCTGGTCCGGGTCAGAGGCGGCGACGACTCGGCGAGGGGAGTTCGCCCGGACAGCTCGTGCGTCCTCAGCCCCGCCACGTCCGTCTACACCACCGCCAGCAGCAGGACGCCCAGCAAGAGCCCGGAGAACGCGCTGCCCGGCATCTTCACGTTCCACGACTCGTCCGTCAGCAAGTTCATCGACGCCGACACGGACGAGGAGGAGCACCCGCACGACGCGTCGGGGACCAACGCCACCCAGAGACTCCTGGAGAAAGCCAGCCCCAAGTTTGGCCACTTCTCCAGCTTCCAGCAGGGTCCCAACCACATGGGAGGCCTGTCGAAGAGGCTGGGGAACAACGCACTGCCGTCCGAGGGGCGGGGCAACCACGTGGCCCAGGAGCTGCAGCCGCTTCAGGGCGACACGAGTCATTCCAGCAAATAAGGTTCTGAACGAGGAACGGGACTAAAAACACAGAGAACTGCAGGACCATTTGAAGGTACGATAAAAAAACAAAACTCTGGGGCTCTGCGTTCAAACCCTCCCGACCCGTGGCTCCTGAATGAACCGATCGAGTGTGCTCTCTGAAGGAAATGACGGGAGCGCAGTCCGAGGGCGTTTTTACACTTTGTACACTCTTTTAGCCCAGGTTGCAGTCGAATTCTTAGACTCTAGCCGTAGGAGGCGAGTGCATCGTTTTTACGAGCGGGAACCTACTTTTCCCGACAGCCCCGGATACCGCTTTTAAAGCCACTGCAGCAAAGGCTGTCGAATCAGTAGCAAAGCATGAAGGGCACTGGAACGAGGCACGTCAGGGGAGATGCGAAAGGGAAACACACACTTTCATTCTCAGCGCTGTGCGGTTCTGTACAGCATATATTAAAGACAAAAAAGGGGTTGAGGACGTGTGCGGTCTGCTTCCTATACCTTCCTCCTTCGAAAACTGGCCTTAGTTCATGTTGTCCCACATTTTCTGTTTTGTTTTGTTTTGAGCAGAAGAGAAAGCCTGAGGCTGACAGATACGTGCGTGCGTGCAATAATTACCTGTCACATATAGCGTTGTTTACCGTCATGTAGCAGATGTCCCCTCCTATCGTACGTCTGACCTTTTCGCAGACGCGAGCGTCTCCGTCTGTTTCTGTTCAGCGGCTCCGGGTCGGCACAGATTTACACAAGAAGACACTGTGAGGTGGCGTCCGTCACCTTCGCCGTCTGTTCACCGTTTTTATATTTTTATTTTTAACCTGTCGTGTCCGTTTTGGTTTTATCGACTCAAGAAGCGCTGCTCTCTTGGAAAACTCTTCTTTTTTTCCCGTTTGTTTGATTGATTGCAGCCGTTGTAGCAGACAAAGTTGAGTTTCGCACAAAAGCGCTTTCGTAACGTCCGAATGAGCAGGAATACTGTGCACACATTACTGCTGCCAGGACACACACCAACTGTACAAAAATGAAAAGAATAATAATAATAATAATTTATATTTTTAAGATATTTTCTAAAACGATGAACTCTTAGGCAGACGTGTCGCGCTAAGCTTGCCGTATGTGTTAACGGAGTCGTATTCTGCTGTAGATCCGTTTATAACGTTTGCTGCTGTCTCCCTTTGTCCTTTTGTGCTGCGTGAAGAACCAAAGAATCGATCGCTCTGACGACAGATGGCACGTTCTGATGTTTCATCTCAAAAATGTTTGACGAGTTCTTCTCCGGACCGCAGAACCGGGTGGGTTCCAGGGAGCTGCTCGGTCGAGGCAAACGTGTCAGAATCCCCCCCCCGGCGTCTAAATCACACGGCTTTTAATGGAGGATCCATTAAAGGGAGTAAAGAGAAGATGGAAAACTTTAAAAAAAAAAAAAGAAAAAAAAAGGAGGGAACATAATACTGTGTTTTATAATCATTTCAAGCCCAGAAATCCAAAACGTTCGGCTCATAGAAGTTGACTTCCTCCAGACGTGTAGCAGCTCAGGCAAACCGGACAGGAAGTGGTAGGATGTGGGTCGCTTTAGTCTGACCAAATACAGTCATGGTCCGTTTGCACCCACTCGTCATGGCCGTGGATGCTTCATCCATTTTGGGGGCTTTTAATCTTTTTTTTTTTTTTACCATTTTTTTTCCAGGGTGGACAGATTATACCTCATACAACTTCAATGATTTGGAAAAACAAGAACTGGGCGCACAAGTTTGAACTAATTGTTGGTTTTCTCTAATCCGCACGGTCAGATTTACACATACAGGCTCAGATATATGCATACACCCCGACTCGGCTTCGGGTCCATGTCTGTCAGCAGGTCGCACCTCAACCAGAAGCATTTTGGAGTCCATTTATATCGGTCGGTTTCCTGTCACAGAGCCGCCTTTAAAGCAGACTCGACACATTTCCAGCCGGGTTGAGGTCCGAGTTTTGGGAATTCTGTTCCAGAAGCTTAATGTTAGCCTGATTGATCCAATCAGAAACCAGTGATGTTTGTTTGACGTCATTGTCCTGCAGGAGCACCAAACTGTGTCCAAGTTTCAACCATCCAGCTGTCGATTTGATGTGAAGTTGAACTTGGAGGTAGTCCCCTTTATTTATTAATTTATCCACTTTGTGCACCAGGACCACAGCATGATGCTACCACCACTATGACTCCTCCAGACATACTTCTCGTCGCTGTGGCTATAAAGAGCTCGAGCTTTGTCTCGTCTGACCGTGAAGCCTTTCCTCCAGGAGGCGTTCGGCTCGTCCTCGTAGCCAGCGGCGAATTTCAGGGGAGTTAGAAGGCGTCGCTTTCAGGAGCGGGAGCTTCTTTCTTGGGCGGCGCCCCCCTCAGGTCACTGGTGTCCCAGCAGTTTCCAGTTCATGGCAGGAACGAGCCTCGGCGTCACCTGGTTTGTTTCTGAACGTCCTACGTTCCTATCGTTACTTGAAGTGACGACCTTCTGACCTGAAGCCGTCTTTCCCATCTTGTGTGAATTCCCAGTTCTCCTTCTCAGCTCTTCGCCGACTTCCCTGGACTCTGTCGTTGTTCTGAGTATTAGTCTGCCAGAGGAATCTGTTTTCATGCCGGCAAAGATAAACTAGGAGCTGCAGTCGCTCACGATCACCTTCATCACCGCCTGTTTAGGTGGTTGTACACACATCTGACACTCTGTGCGCCCGATTCTTGTTTTCTAAAACTCGCTGAAGTTGGATGCTGCGTCATCATTCCACTCTGAAAGAAAACAATTTAAAGAATCAATAAAAGCTCCCAAACTAAGATGACGTTCACGCCTGTGATGGGTGAATGTAAACTTGTGACCTGCTCGTTTCTCCACACCTAATTTTGACGCCCACTGCGGCGCTCTCTCTCTCTCTCTCTCTCTCTCTGTCCTTCTCTAACTTTACATCATGTCGTGCGACCATAACAAAGCAACTTCCCTTTAAGCGGGACGAGACGTGTTCCATGTAGGCGGCGGTTTGCAGCCATTAGCCGTAGCTGAAGTTAGATGTTTCTGTGCCTTCGCTGAATCCGCCCCGATGGAGTCCAAACGAGACCTGGCGCCGAAACGTTTCACGCCAGCAGCTCGTCCCTCTCGTGTCTTTCTTGTGCGCTTGAAACATTTACATGAAAGAGAGGAGAAGAAAAAAAAAAACACAAACAGGTGCAGACTCACTCTGAGCAGAGCGAACGGCTGCTGTTTCCATGGTGACGCCGGGACGGCTGGATGGCTCACGTTTGATGCGTGCGGCTGGCCCGTTCGGCGGCGGGGAGCAACTACTTACAGACTTCCTGTTTATTTATTCATTCACTCATTCATCTCAGCCCCCCCTCCTCCTCCTGCTTGTGGGGCCTCTCGATCCGACAGACGGAGCGCGTGAACCTGAATTCGAGGCGTGCACGAAGGCTCCCGCTGCCTCGGACGCAGATCTGAGCGTCAGCTCGATTAGGAGGGATGTCCTGAAGGGTGGACCAAATAGCTCCTATTAAAAGCGCTCCTCTGTGAAGGAAACATCTTACCTGCTGCAGATAGCTCAGTTTGGAGAAACTGAGATCATTCCTGAAACTGCTGGCGTTTTAAAACACCTCCGATCTCGATTGTTTCCTAAAATCGTGACGCTGCAGGCGGTTTCGAATGTCGCAGATACTTACGTCGACTTCTATGGCAAGCGAGCAGCTGGCGGTAGCACTTCTGGCGGGAATCTCACGGCGTTTCAGTCGGACCGAACAGGAAATGAAACACTGACGTTGGTGTAACTTTAGTTAAAACTGGGTTTGCACAAACTGCTGGGAAAATGTTTGATACTGGAGATGTTTTAAAAAGCAAAAATCAGCTTAGAAACCTGCTCAGATCAGCTGACAGTGACTTGTCAATCTGTTTCTTTTTTTTTTTTTTTTACATCTTTCCATCCCCATAGATTTTACACTAAATGGGTATTTAAACAGAATAATCTGATAACCCTGTCTGAAGTGTTGAAGCTTCTTGCTAATAGTCAAGTTCACAGCCATGAACCGGTTTTTAAAACAAATTTTTTCAAGAGACCGGAGTCATTTCAAGACGACAGCAGCCTTAATTCGCTCAGACTAGCCGTTAGCTCGTCAGTCCGGTCAGAATTAAACTCTTGTTTCTCCAAACTGAGGTCGGTTCGAGGAGCTGCCTCCGACAGGTGAGATGCTTATCGCTCACTGTGTGAAATGACCAAACAAAGCCCGGCGGTCCGATTGGGCACCAAGGGAGCAACAGGCCTCGTGTCGCAGCTCGAGGATGAGTAGAAACGGCCGCTAAAGGACGGGTCCACATCTCTGGTTCTGCAGAAAGGCTCGGTCGCGGGCGGTCTGACCGGCACGATCGCGTTGAAGCTTTTCCAACTCTACCAGAAAGGCCTCCCTGCAGAGCTATACGGCTCGCCGGGAACTACAGTCACCAATGAGTGGGAGGTTTTTTTTGGCACCCGGGGGCCCCTGACGCTCCATGCTAATGAAATAAAAATGTCAAAGCAACAAATGGCCGTGTGACTTTCACTGTTCGAGACTTATCGCCCAAACAAGCCTCTTATTGGTGAAGACTTCCCCCCAAACAAGCCATCGTCTGTCTGAGCAGATACAGCTCTTTGTGCTGGTTGGATGTGAACGAGGTCCGTGTTGCTTTCTGTGTGTTTTTGTTTGTTTTTGTTTTTCTGAACTGCACTTTATAGATTTGCCTGATTTAAAGTCCTCCGCAGACTAATACAGCTTAGAGAAGAGAGAGGAAAAAGAAGCACAAGTTAGAAAAGGATCCTTCAAACAAGGCGTTCAAGAGCAAAAGCAACATCGTTATTCCCGACTCTTCCCCGTCCTTCAGGGAAATATTCACTCGTTTGAACTCACGCAGCTCTCGAGTCCGGGGAAATGTTTGATTGTTTTTGTGTGTAAAGTTTCATACTTTGTTCCAGCTGGATTTGTAGAATGATGTTTGAGCTTTCCTGTTTTGTTTCTTTTTGTTTTCCCCAACACATGTAGCGCTGTGCACCTTTCGACACGCAGGATTTGTAAATAACATCCAAAAAAAAAGGAGAAAAAAAAAAGAGCTTTAGGGGAATATGAGCTTTTTATTCTTTCCTTTCCTGACTGATGCTTAATAAAAAAGATGAGAAGCCAGTGTTGGAGTTCCCTTGTTTGAACAGAAGGGATTCATGGCCGCAGATGACAGAAACGAGCTGCTTCCTGGCGGCAGTGGGGCTGTTTGGGGCGGACAACAGCGCCCTCTGGTGGCCGGATCCATTATAGACCTGATTAAACTTCCCTGTTCTCTAATACAGATACAGAACATGTAATTACAGCAGAGCAGTGGACCTTTAATGGGCATTTAAGTGATTAATTTGAGTTTTTTTCCATAAATTTATTATTTTAGTGCTATGAAAATATCCCACTGAGACCCTAAATGTCTTATTTGGTGTGCAAGAGTAAAAATAGCACTATTACTATTTGTTTTGACCTACTAACGCTTTCCAACTCGTTCTGTTACATCGTTACAACCTTCAAAATGATCAGCGAGTAAGAAACCCAAACTGGTTTGCTGTGTTCATCAAGGACACAACAGGGTCAAAACAAAGTGAAAACTGGGTAAGGCTGACGGTAAATAAAGGCCGAGCAGTCCTTGAAGGAATGCATGTTGCCCGACACCTTAAGATCATGAAATTACTACTATGCACAGCCCCTTGAATCGGATTGATTCCAAAAGTTGATCAGTTTCAGATGCAAATCTAATGCATGCTTTCTGAAAGTTTCATTGAAATCTGACTAGTGGTTCATGAGATATTTTGCTAACAGACAAACAGGTACAGATGTGAGCAGAACGTTATGGCCCCACCACCTTCAGCAGCAGGGGATAAATAAATGTTGTTAATCCTTAATTATCCTATTAAAGCGTTTTCAATGACCTGATAGAGACTAAAAGCTGTCCGTGTGTCTTACAACGCAGGACCTGTCCAAAAAATAAAAAAGTTTTCCTGCCTAAATGTTGACTTTTAACTATGAAACTGAAACCAAGGGGCAAATATTCACAAAGCTATAAATCCCATCCTCCTCAGAGTAAACAGTTGAGTTAAAAGTGGAAAATAAACAGTTTGATAGCAGATCTATACAACTGCCTCTCTTTATTCACATTACAAACAGTGCAGAAAAACTAAATCTGAGGGAAACATGCAACAGAAACATTAAGCGTCATGTTTGAGCCACAGATTAAAGACATCATGACCACAAATAAAACGAGCCAAAGAAATGTGTTTTTATCTGTTGTCGAGCAGAACAGAACCGCTGTTCCTTTGTGCCGCTGACAGCCCCTCCACGACCCGCCTCCGTTCAGCGTCTTCAAGCGGTAAGAACGGGGAGTTCTGCCGGCTTTTGGTCACGTCTTTAAAAACCCTTAAAAGTTTTCAGGCAACAGGAGTGACGTTCCTGCGGTGATCCGTCGGGTCGGGAAGCAGATCTGAAGCAGGTGTGGGAGCTGAGCTCTCTGCGGCGTTCCGGCCTCCGGCCTCCCGACTCCTCATCGCGTCAGACTCACAGCAGCTGCACGGAGGCAGCCTGCAGGTATCCCTGCAGGAACCGGAGGGCCTCTGCGTTCAGGCTGGTGCTCAGCATGGAGGGAACCTGCGCCGCACACACACACAATTTGTCACCCACAGCTCGTTTTTTTATCAGCGTTAAGTCAATAAAAAGTCTGACGTCCGTCCCGTACGTACCCTTCCGGGACAGGCGGTGGAGAGCTTGTGGAGCGACTGAGCCAGCAAGATCTTCGGGTTGCCGACCGCGTCGCCGATCGGGTCGTGTTCCTTCTTCCCGGCAAAGGCGAGCTGCGAGAACGCCGTCTGATAGCCCGGCGTGTCTTCGATGTCGATGAAGTGCTCGTCGTCCGGGATGCTGTCGTCCTCCGGCAGCTCGAACAGGCCAATGAGCGCCTGGAGCAGCGGGGTCCTTCACACACACACACACACAGTTTGTTTCACACAATACGACCCACCCACTCTGAATAAACGGAAATATTGTTTCTACCTTTGCAGCTCCTTTCAAATTGATCGAGAATTTTAAATAAATTTAACCAAACCTGATAATTATCTGAGTAATTTTATACATTTAAACACTGTAGCTGAACCTTGATGTTTTGCTAACCTCCATTATTTCCCCTCTTACCTCCCTTTAACACAGCTAAATCCTCAACACAGCTGCTTTAATGGAAATGTTGACATTTCTGCTATGAAAACTAACCCTTTAAGAACGAGTTACCCAGCAGGAAGTGACGTCATTGCAGTGAAAATATCCTGGCAGGTATGCTTTTATTTTGGATCCTCAGACACTTAGGCTATGTTCACGCTGCAGACAAATGTGACCCGATTCTGATTTCTTTGTCCCTCTGCGACACACATCAGATGTTTTCATGTGAACGAGACAAATCTGATTTCTTCATATCCGACTCAGGTCTTTTCAGTACGTGGGGCTGAATCTGACACATCTGATGTTTTTTCAAAGCGAACTCGGTGAGAACGTTCACGTCGGATGAAAGTCCCACCACTCCTGACTCCGACTCTTCATCCACTCATGCCTCTGACTGAACAGCAGCTTCAGCATCAACACACACAGGCTAACACTCTCAGCGTCCAGATTTACTTCTGTAAACTCAGCGGGTGGAGTGACGTCATATCTCCATGCGTGTCAGACCAGAATGGAGTCTGATGGATGAAATGTGAACGACCTCACAAAAATCAGATCTGAGCATCAAGACCTGCAGTGTGAACGTAGCCTCAGAGGCACAACTTAGCAGAAAATAAAAAGACTTAATAAGGCAGAATATAAAAATAATGGATATAAATGTTTCTGGCTTCTAAAAGCTCAAACAAATGAGGAAAAAGAGAAGCGGCAGCCAGAAAAAGCCTTCCTTTTTTTAAGGAGCAGATTTATTTCCTTACCAGAGCTTAGTGTACTCGGTGTCCATCATGGCCGGACACTCCGAGAGGATTTTAGTGATGCCGACAGCGCAGATTTTCTTCTCTACTGCTCCAGACACCTTCTGAACCTCCGGGATGATGATCTTCTCCAGCACCATGCCAAACATTCTGCAATTCACAAACAACTTTTTTCTGCTCGTCCTTTTTTACAAACAGAGACGCGTGAGGACACGGTCCAGCAAAGACCGAACAGCTTAGGACAAATCGAGACGTAAAAGTCAGCCAAATGTTAGCAGATATCTAATCAAGTGTAAAAATGACAGAAAACTGTCTCCAGATTTGCCTGCAGGACCACCAGTTTGTCTTTAACCCATCTGTCTCCTCATGCAGAGCTGTGGGACGAGAGTTTATTACGTTTTAGACCTTAAAATGGTTTTTAAACTGAAACTAAAAGACGCCGAATGATCGCTCCTGCACCGAACGCAAACAGACGGAATCTATTCCTCATTGTGAGACCCACGGTGGACTCCGCTTTTCAAATATTGTGGTTTTATTCTTTCAAATATAAATATATAGGAACTTACTTTGGCTGGATGCTGTCAAAAATCTCCTGAAGAGCAATCGCTCCATATTTGACACAATATAAGTTGACAAACACCAAGAAACCTTTAAAAACAAAACAACAACAACGTGTGTCACTATTAAACCACTGCGGGGACAGACTCCGTCACTAACATTACAAGTAAAACCTGCTGACTAACTTTTGATGAACTTGGTGGTTTTGGAGCTCTGCAGCCTCTGGAAGAGCAGAATGAAGATCTGTTTCCTGTACTGGGTGATGGACTCTCTGGAAGAGGGGAAAAAAAAAAAGATTATTTTCATTCAGTCTCAGATTATCGAGGATTCAGACTTCTTGAAACCAGCTTACGGGGGCATGTGCTCGATGATGCTGTTGAGAAGGTAAAAGCCTTGGTGGTCATTGGCCTTGGAAGCGATCAGCTTCTGAAAAACTCCAAGTAGGCCGGGCTGAGGGGAGGAAGAGGAAGAGGAGGGAGGCAATGTCAGAGCGAGAGGCAACTTTCCACCGTCAATAAATAACTGAATCTACGGCCTGAAAACAGCTCTGCTGATGTTCTGTCATTTCTCAAGCAGTCAATATATATATATATATATATATATATTTAAAACCATAAATGCCAAACAGAAAGAAGAGTTTGCTTCTCTTTCCTTACTATCTTATCTGCAGCAGAAGCAGCGATGGAGGCGCCTCCCTTCTCAAGGTAGGCTTGAAGCAGGCGCACGAGAGGGGGGATGTTCCCCGTCCGCTCCCACAAAACCGGCTGCAGCAGGTGGGGGAATAAAGCCATGTAGGAGGCGGGGATAGAGTTGGAGTGGATCTCGAGGAGGAGAGACATCACCTGGAACACGTAGGGAAGAAACTCTGCAAAAGACAAGAGCCCAGTGAGTCGTCTCGGACACCTACGGCGGCGCGAGGTGGGTCTGGTCTCTGCGTACCCTGGACGTCGTTCTGGAGGATCTCCGTGAAGACGGGGAAGAGCGCCTCCTCGAAGCTGCTGACCGTGGTGGGGTTGGCTTTGCAGGTGATGCGCACGGACAGGCACAGGGACTCGAACAGGTAGTGGTTGAAGTGAGGTTTGCTGGGGTTCTGAAAGGAGGAGGAAGAGCTTCAGACCGGAAACTAGCACCTTGCTAAGTCCTGTCCTAAACAAACGGCGTTACCTTGCTGACTTGGAGGAGCTTGAGAGTGAGCTGACCAATCAGAGAGGGGACATAGGGAACGATGGCCTCCTGCAGCAGGGAGAAGCTGCGCATGATGGCTACGGAAAACAGACCAAACACAGAACGTGGTGAGCGCAGGATTAACCCGAGGCGTGAAGCCGGACGAGACAAAGAGCCCGTTTCACCTTTCATGATGTACTCGTTTTCCGCAGAGCCGGGAAGAGCCAGAGCTTTGAACAGGTTGGTGAGCAGCTGCTCCGTGAAAGGGGCCATTTCTGCAGCCGTGATACTGGAAACACACAGAAGACGGGTTAGCAGCTCCAGGGATGGAGGCACTTATCAATGCAATTCAATTCAAAACTACTTTATTCATCCAAAAAGGGAAATTAAATCTTGTAGCTCATAGTCCTGGTTTGGTTAAAGAGTTGTTTTAGACGGCTGAGGGCAGGAAGGATGTCCTGTAGCAGATCTGAAGACTCTGTTGTTGGATATTTATGGTGTTAAATATGGATGTGAGTCTGCGTGGTTCTGGCCACGATGGGGTTCCCCGAGGTTCCTCTGTAGACATCCGGGCTGTAGTTGAGGTATAATTGGCGCTTTTGAGATGTTAATCACCTGCTCCCAGTTGGAAAAAGCCGCCTTGTTGTTGTTATGTGTCGTTTTATCACACTCACAACTGCACGCAAAAAGGGACAAACTCACAAATCTTCACCTTTATTATTGCTAAAGCTGCACCTTAAAAGTTTAGTATTTTTCTTTATATTACGACCACATTTATGTCTTTATACCAGAACACCTTATGTCTTAACGCAGCATGTTTCTCTGAAGGACAACCAGTTCAGCTCTTTCTTACTGATAGTTGTTTTTTAACCTTGTATAGAGTGCCTTTGTTACTTTTGAGTTTACTTAAGAATTTATTTTTCGTATTCCTGTAACAATGGGAACTTCCCCGCTGGGGGACAAATAAAGGTTTAACAACATTTTGACATTTCGCAGCATAACTCATCCTACTTACCCACCCCCCAAAGACTGTTTTTTATTTTATTTCCAGTGTTAGGGTAATGACTTTTTGCACATTACTGAACACCTTAAATAAATCTTATGTGAATAGAAAGTATTTAAAAGATTAGATTGCATTCCTGACTCTAAAATCGTCATCAGCGCTGCTCATCCTGACTTTAAAAGGCCGTGTGGTGTAAACCCCTCCACCCGCAGTAACGCCTGACACTCACAGTGTGGCGTTGTTGGGGCCTCTCATGGTGAACAGCCTCTCCAGAGCGTGGGCAGCGTAGGTGTGCTCCACCGTGCTCTCCGCCTGCAGGTGAGTTATCAGAAGAGGAACCGCCTGCAGCAGCAGCTCCTTGGGCAGCTGAAGGGAAGGACAGAAAGACACTTGAGTCAGGAGTTCAGGTCTACTTTGAAACTTTAACAAGCAGTGAAAAAGGAGGAAGAGTCCGTACCTGACTTCTGAAGATCATAACGTACTTTATCGCATCTGCCTTCAACACAGGGAACTCGTTAACTGCGGTGGGATTATAGGAATAATATTCATCAGTTTTACTTAAAGCAGCAGAACAAACACATGGATGAATAATAACGTTCTGTGGCTCTTGCAGAACATCCAGGTCAACCAAAGTGTTCGTACCATTTGGAGATTTTAAGTCTGGGAGGATGTGGTTCACAAAGAATTCAGTCAGATTCACCAGCTCGTTGGCTTGTGTTATTCCATGCTGTTAAGATAAAAATAAATAAGCTCAGCAACATTCAGCACAGTGGCGACGCGCTCAGAAAAGAACCTGAACCCCACCTTCTGCGTCTGGGCTTTAGATGCCAGCGATGTGACCAGATAGATGGCGGCGTCCTTGTGTTTCCAGTTCTCCCTGGGGTTCTTGGCGTACTCTGCCAACATCGAGTTCACGTAGCCGGAGAAGATGGAGGTGACGGGCCCCTCGAAAAACTTACAAAGGCCCCTGACCAGGTCGCACGCCGCTCTACGGCGAGTGTCGATGTCTGAGGAGAGAGCGGAGAAACGGTAGGAGAGATCTGATTGATTGAACTAATCCACCTGTAGAAATAAATCCCTGCAGTCACACAATGCTCCTGATGCTACATCAGATAATATTTTAGTGTATTTATCTGCCAGCAACACAACGAGTCATAATTTATTTTCTTTGTTAACAACATCGTCTATATCAGAGGTCTCCAATCCTGGTCCTCGAGGGCCACCATCCTGCATGTTTTACTTGTTCCCCTGCTCCAACACACCTGATTCAGTGGTTAAATCACCTCTTCATGTTCTGCAGAAGCCTGTTAATCACCCATTGATTCAAATCAGGTGTGTTGGAGCAGAGAAACAAGCAGAGAAATAAGTAAAACATGCAGGATGGTGGCCCTCCAGGACCAGGGTTGCCTACCCCTGGTCTATAAACTTCTGCAAAAAACAACTAGTATCAAGTGCAGCAGGATGCTTTTAATTTGTATTTAGCTGATGACTCTCTTCTTAGGGTAGAAGACAATACATAGCTGTGGATGGGAGTTTTAAAATAGCATCTAAATCTTCCTTTTGTTCTTCTTGGCCATTTGGAAAACTTTTAAGGATATGATATGTTTCCTTTGTTCCTTCAGTCGTCTCGTCCAGCGTTAAAAGAAACTGCACGTTTATCTGTTTGCGTAGATGATTCGTTTACCTGAACCCTCGAGATCTCTTCGAATGTATTCCTCCGAGTTGTCCTCGAAAGCCTCCTCGTCTGCACCTGAACGTGTGTGAGAAAATAGTCCGCTCAGCGTCAGACAACGTGCGCCGAACACATATATCAGAAGAAAAAGGCACCAACGGACGCACAGAGGTCACTTACTTCTGAACTCCATGTTTGGAACAATGACCTTTTCGCAAATGCTGGTCAGAGTATTCTGATCCTCAAACAGATGCTTGTAATGAGGCCTCTCGCAGACCGAGGCCAAAAACTGGATGGCGTTACTTACGAGCTGCGACAAAAAATGGATTGTTAGTTTGTTCACGAAGAAAGTAAGTAAAAAAAGCAAGGCAAGGTGCAGCCCTTTACGCTCACCAGGTCATATTTGACTCCCTGTCCTGTAGAAACTAACAGGTTCCAGATCGCAGTAACAAAGCGAGGCAGGTATGGCTGAAACTCCTCGTCGTACTTCTGGGCGTAAAGAGCTGCGTTATCACAGATCTGAGACTTCAGCAGCTCCAGGAGTCCTGTCTCCTCTTCATCCTGAGGAGAAGGGACGAGTCGTCGTCAGAAAAGACGCAAACATACGGGAGGTCAAGATCCGTTTCACCTGCAGTGAAAATTAAAAAAAAAAAAAAACAACTCACGTCTGTCTGTAAAAGCTTGTTATCCAAAGTCAGAAGGCCGTGAAAATTGGTCATCCAGGTTTCCATGTTGTCTTCAAAAAACTCTGGAAGGTCCTGTGTGAGAGCGCAGAGACAAAGAGCGTCAGGAAAAACAAAAAGCTGTCCTAACAGATGCCTGAGGAAAAATCCAACATGACTGTTCTGAGTTTATCTTACAAAAATTACAGGTTTATCATAATTCGACGATTGCAACTTAAAATAATTTAGATTAATGCAAAACAGACCTAAAATCTTTTTAGACATCATTACAGCTATGAGAGACACAATGACAATATGCAAAACACCAAAATAGGAAGTGCAAAAGAAACAGAACCAACCTGAAAGTTAAGACTGTAGAAAAGCTTCGAAATGAGTGTGAGAGACGAAAAGAGGACCTTCAAGGCGTTGACATCGTTTGAATGAGTCTGACACAACTCGATCGTTGCCTGAAATACGAGAGAAAAAAACCAACCAAACGTTTTAATCTGCGTTCAGTCTTAAAAACAACGAGTAACTTTGTTGTAAGACGACGACAACAAACGAAGAGCGACACGACAAACCTTGAACAGCTCTGTCAGGGGGAGAGCAAACGTGTCCAACACGAGTTTTATCTCAGTCCAAAGCTCGTTCGACTTGAACTCATGGCGATACCTCAAAAGGAAAACAATCCAGAAAAGATTTTAAATTTCCCCACGGGAAAAGGTGCCGACAAGCAGCCCGACATTCGGGAGGCATCTGTACCTCTTAAAGAGGGAGTGTGCGGTCCGAAGCACTCCGTTTATAATGTGGAAGTCGCCGCTTCTGAAGCGGGTCACCATCTCCGTCAGGAGGTCCGGCCATTTTTGAGGGAAGTCTTCTCTTCCTATGATGCTGATGGCGTCGCTCAGCTGCAGAAAGACGTCAGGTTTATGGACAGTTTTAGGATTTCTGCACGGCTTTAAAGTAGGTCCTTTAAACGGCGTCGGCACGGCGGGACGTACCTGTTTCTGAATCTGTTCTGGGCTGCTTAGCATCAAATTTACAATGTTTGCTTTGATCGCTGTTCGGTCCGCGTCTGAGATTTTGTTTGGTTCGTCTTCGATCTTTCAGAAACAAAAAACATTTTTTTAAAAAAAAAAAGGTAAAAAAATATATATAACAGGACAGCAAAGTGATCTGGCTCAAAGACCTTTGCTTTAGTTGTTGTCATGATCGACGACAGAGAACTGCAACTAAGGCCGGTAAGATCCAGATACTACATACCTGCTGAACACATATCTGAGTAAAAGTATTTATTATTAG
This sequence comes from Kryptolebias marmoratus, assembly GCF_001649575.2. Lineage (NCBI taxonomy): Eukaryota > Metazoa > Chordata > Actinopteri > Cyprinodontiformes > Rivulidae > Kryptolebias > Kryptolebias marmoratus. The sequence goes on along the minus strand of NC_051433.1, from coordinate 13,924,335 downwards.
TGCGACTCACAATCCGCCAGTTTCTTTTAATGTAGTTCTTGAACGTCACAGCAGCGCAGACACGAATCACTGTGTCTTGGGATTTCTCCAGCAAAGTGAGCAGCAGCAGGGGGTAATTCTGGTTTCCCTCCACAGTTTCAAGAAACTTTTCAGCTGAGAGTGGGAGGAAAAAAGAAAAAAACTCCCGTTAAAAAACAAATAAATAGTTATTACAAGTAAGTCTGTTCTTCGAGTTAATACTCCGATCATGGAGACGGACCGGGTCGCCTGACTGCTGGGTCCGGGTCCAACGTTTTCCTTAGGAACTCTGTCAGGGTTTGTAGGTTTGCATCATTCAGTTCCATGCTCCCAACTAAAGGACAAACAAAAACACTTGAAAATGAAAATGAAAATAACAAACACCCTTCAGTTCGTCAGGTGATTTCAGACATCTTTGAAAAGGGTTACGACCCCTCATAACAAGATCAGATCAATTATTTGCAAAGTTATTTACTTATTGGTGCATTTGACTGAAGTGTTTATTGGACAAAGAACTAAAATATAATTAAAACACCAAAACTGAAAATGTTTTAAAGAATGAATCTTCCAAATCTTCTTCTGAAATAGGATTAAATTACAGTAAGGACACGGTGCTTCTGTAACTTGTTCCTAGTGTCACTTTTTTGAGGATGGTAGTCCTTTAACTTGCATTTTTTAAACACAGCAAGGAGCTTCGTTCACAGATAAACGTGATCAGAAGTGTTCCTGAGTCTCGTCTGGTTTCGAAACACGGCAGCCTGAAGATCATTCAACACTAGCTTTCCGTCTGTGCATAGATTTGAAATAAATCTCTTCGCAGCTTTTCTGAAACGAGTCATTAATTAAGAGAACTCCACTTTATCAGCGGTTAGAGGAGTCATCCTCTAATGAGAGAGTTGGAGGTTCGATTCCTGGCAGCAGCCACATGTCGAAGTGTCCCTGGGCGAGACACTGAACCCCTCATTGTCTCTGATGTGCCCCATCGGTGTATGAATGTGACATAAAGCACAGATAAGTCTTTATAGAGTGATTTATTCATGTTAGCTTTGTAGAGATTCAGAAGAATGTGTATGAATGTGTGTGTGGATGGAGAAATGAGGCCACAGATCGTGTTGTAAAGCACTTTGAGTGGCCTGGTTGGCTAGAAAGGCGCTATATAAGTACAGTGCATTTACCATTTTAAAAGCGAAATTCATCAGGGGGACAAAAAGAGGCTGGTCGGTGACGCTGCACCACTTTGGCATATGAGAAGTCTTGTGATACATTAACTTACCCTCTAAGATAAACTAAAACCTAAACACAAGTCACAACAAAACAAACTAACTCAGTTAAATACATGTTTCCTTAACTTCTTCAAAACACGAAAAAGGAGTAAAATAAGAAATTATTCAAGGGATCAGAGGGGTGAGTTATTTGTTTATGATCTGCTGCAGACAACCTGGTTAGTTGTCAGATCCTCCGTCAGTAAGCCTGAACTTGTTATTAGTGTGCATCTCAAAGTTACTTTTAAAGAATTTTACTTACATCTTTTTACAATGGTGCAGAATAATTTCAAAAGGTAGCACATTTTGTTTTCAGCTGCAGTCTAATGTCTCCTATAAAATGTGGATTATGTCAGTAAACACTTATTGCCTATATTTTATCAATATCTCCTGCAGGTGTGACTTCCCTACAAGTTGTTTACTGCTGAACCAACACGTGTAGTTCAACACTTAATGTCAGTGATGGGATTTTTGATATAAAAAGTTTCAAGTTTACAGCTCTTCTCCTGGTGAGAGTCGATCATAGCAGCTAACAGAGCTAGACTGGCTACATTACCTCTGTCTGTCTGATTCTTGTTTGTCATGCTGACTGCAGAGCACTTTATTCAGTCAGTGTAACAAGCTAGCAAGCTAAAGTTTAACATTAAACATAAGCACATGGGCGCGTCGGGATGCCGCTCGTACAGGATACTATGAAGCTAAAACTGGATCTAACTGTGTGTTCAAGTAGTTATGGCTAACTACAAAACGCACACCCAAAAGGAGTGAAAAGCACCGTCCCGGTTCCAGTGATTAGACTGATCCAGCAGCGCCCCCGAGCCACTCGGCTAATGTTAGCGCTAGCCTGCTAATATGTTTGTGGCTAACCTCTAAGTTAGCTAATATTTTCCATCATTATCTGTCTCCTCTGGGCTCTACACAAAAAGCCCAGTGAAGACACCTAAAAGCCTGCATGAAACGCACGTTTCTTGTCAAAGCGAGTGAATGCCTTACCCTTACAGTAATCGCTTTCAGTTAGAATGGGACGTGGAGGCACCAGAAACCGCACGGACGCGCTCGCCGCTAGCAGCTTTCAAATGACTGGAGAAAAAACAGAACTGCGCGGTCACTGCGTCGCGCAGGCGCAGTAGAGACGGGAATTCCGACTCTTTTCTATGATTCGAATCTTTCGGCTCAGTTCTCCAGCAAGAGCCGATTCTTTCTGCTTCCAAACGGCTCTCTTCACTCCTACAACTTCAGCCTTTTATGATTAAACCAAATTATGATATTTATTAAGTATATGTGCTTCAACATATATCTGAAACACCAATATCATTATACTATTCCATGTATATACTGTTTAGCTCCATGTTTGAGATAAAAATGTAAAGTCATTTGTAATGAAGTTACATAGCAATGTGCATTTCTTCTGTTTTTGCTTTCTGGCCTATTGTCTGAAGCACTGTGTTTCTTCACACAGCAACACTGGCCATTAAGCAGTGCAGTTAATAAGCTATTATGTGTACAAAATATATAGGCCTTACCAGAATAAACACAAAACAAAAAACAGCTCACAAACGAGAGTCAGCTCTCAAAGTTCATCTGAACCACATTGAGCAGCAGCACAAAATTATTACCAATTAGCATCATTTATAACTCAGGGTAAAAAAAATAGTATTATACTATATAAAGCTATATATCCTATTTGTTAGATATCATATTATAATTTGAGTGAAGGTCTTCTACATGAAACACTAGATTTATGAATCAAAGCCAAACTAAACTCTTCACATTTTATTTATTTTTTATTGTGAACTTATGAAGGCCTTCATCACAGATGAACAATCAAATATGGCACTTGGAACAAAAGATATGAAATGTAAAAAAAGACAAAAAAACTGCTTAAACACAGAAAGCATCTTATACAAACACAAATATTTCTTCTTTTTTTTTTTTACACTGACAACAAACTGAAGATTTTTAGTGAGCTTAAACCTCGTCCTGTTGCACAGGTTTGGGAACAGAGGCTCACAGCTTCGACGTGCTACAGGTTGTACATCTGACGGATGTTAAGGCTGTCTCGCAGCATCAGGTCACGGAGCCGCCAAAGTGCATCTGCCATGGTTTTGTGGGCCCCTTTGCTCTTCAGCCAGTGGGATGGTAGTCTGCTTTCTTGCTCTTTTGTTAGGCGCACATCTTGTTTTTGAACTGATGTGTAAAAAAACACACATTTAAAATGATTTTATGGAGGAAGTGCTTCCATATTGCCTACTTCAGCCACAGAATCTAACTGCTGTGTTAGCTTGTATCGTTACCATTTTATGCTGATCGTCTAACTAAAAGAGTTCACCTGTGAGAGCTTGGTCCCATTTGCTGACTGTAGGAGATTCAGCTGTAAGGCCCTCGATGTATCGGAGGTACGCCTCCGAGTGCAGCAGCCGCTGAGATTTGGCCGGAGGAGACACAAACAGCGGGGTGGAGGGTTGGTGAAGGGCAGGCTGTCCCATCTGGCCTTGTCCCGGGTACGGTGGTGGAGCCTGCTGGCCCGAGCCCGTCAAACCCAGCTGATGAAAGAATGAGAACTTAATTAACTGCTGGAAAACGTGGTCACAAAACTGTTAGTTTCTGAGATGTTTGTTGTTCAGATGGTCATTTCAGACACTTTATAGAATACTATAATATTACACTGTGTGTATTTATTAAAAGTTAAAGAAGTGAGCCTTTTTTAAGTAATTTTTTAAGTAAGTCAACACTAATTTTTAAATAAACATTTAACACTGATTTAATTGAAGAACCTGTATTGTTTCTGATAGATTCCCAGCGCCCCTATTTAAACTTTAATCAGTTAAATAACTTTACAAACTCTATACATCTTCTCTCTTGTTTCAAGCATAATTTAGCTTTCTTTTTAGAGGAATTTCAATAGATTATGACACTAATGCTCCTTTGTGTTGAATCTAGAAAAGTTTGGATCAAGAACCGTCTTTGAATTGAACTGCGGTTCCCCTGAAAGTGGGAAGAAAACTGAATAATGTGAAAACTAAAGCGCTTATCAGCTGAGGGGAGCTTTAAGAACAAGAACAAATATCTGAACACTCGGCATACTGCGAACTCATTTAGTTCTGAGGACATCTCAGTCTTCAAAAGCTTGTCAGCGTTGAGGCAGCAGCATTTTATTCATCTTTCATTTAGTTTCTCAGGCAGAAACTCGCCAATTACCTGGGATCCAAGAATGCTTCCCGCTGCAGCACCACTTCCGTTAACACCTGCGAGGACATTGAACATGAACGCATTATCACGTAGTGTGGCTCACATTTTGCTGTTGTTCTTTTATTTTAAACACTACTTTCAAATGATTACATAACGAAACGCTTCTGGTGGAGTAAAACTTTCAGAAATGCCAATCACTGACTGATGTTTTTTTTTTTTTTAAACAGCAAAGGTTGTAATTAAAAAAAAGTTGACTTTTTTTTTCTTTAATGCAAGTTGTAAAACATTGTCAGCTACATATTACCCCAAAGCAGACCAGAATTAAGTGAACAAATGTCCCGGTTGAGACGATGCCTTCTCAACTGCCAGGATCCCAGCCTAGTGATACAGGTAGCCCCTCCAGCAAGTCAGATTGGTAGACAGGAAGCAACTGCACAGCAGGTGGGGGGTGGCTATGACGGCACTCTTACCAAAGGATGGCATTCCAGGGAACCCAAGCATAACGGGCAGGAGATGTTGGGGAAAGGCAGGCACCCCCGTGTGATGTGGTGGTATGCCAACCGTACTAACCATGCCTTCGACATGGCCCTGCGGGTGCATCTTAGCTGTCCTATATGCACCCGTCATACACTCTTTGGACGGGACAGCAGTAACACAAAACAACAACATGCGTCAGTCAAACATGCAGTCACTACCAAGCATGCATTAAGATGTAGATATGCAGTTAATTGTTCCGTGATGGAGGTGAAAGCAAATAAAAGCCACACAAATCCAACATGATCAATAAAAACCTATTTGATGCACAAGCACTATAATGGAACACAGATTTCAAGATTTGCTCCGGAGCTCAAATGATGTGCAGCAGGTTTCTTATTTTCATGTTACAACCCATGATAAATAACTGACTTTTACTTTTTTCCAGATTTTAATGCAATGAAAGGGTTGAAACATGACGCCATCATTTGGGTTTGTGAGTGGCGTGATGTTAAATTAAACAACGACACCGCAACAGTAAAAACAAGCTGATGTAGGCATGGAAATGTGAGTAACTTTAGCAGTTCAGCTTCTTATTCCAGCCCTCTAATGTACACTGGGGATCCATCTGCATCTACCAGGGGTTACCTGACACAGGCGTCATGCTGGGGTTTAGCATCCCCATGGGGGTTGGGGGAGGCACCACCCCCATCAGTGCCCCTACTGGGGTACCTGCTCTAGGGGATGAGTGATGGTGGGCCCTGTCACGCTCCTGCTGCTCGGCTACTTTGGCTGCTCGCTCTGAAATGCAGCGCAGAGAAGTAGAAGGTAAGGTCCAACATGTTTAGAACAAGAAATTGTATAAATACCGTACATACATGCATGTTAAGGATTGATTTTAAAAACTCCTTACCTTCATACTCTGCCTTCCTGGAGCTGTCCAGGTTCCTCCACTCTGTGCCAACGAGGCGGCTCAGGTCCCCAAAAGAGAAGTCCGGGTGCTGGGCTTTGATGACGGCTCGCATCTCGCTGCTGAACAGGATGTAGCCGCTCATGTTGATCTTTCGTGTTGCTCTTTCCTTCTTTGAGAGCCCCTTTAAGGATTTAGGAGTCGACTGTGTAGCCAGACATGAGAAAACCTCAGACAAAGCCGCTAAAGTCCTGATGACAACAAGTCAACTGATTTATGTGCAAATACTTTCAGCCAGACCTGCGGAGGGGTGTAAGGCATGATATCCATGTCACTAGACATAGAAGCCTGCATCTGAGGAAGAGAATGATCCCCCAGGTCGCCGTCATCGTCCCCAAGGTCCTCCAGCTCTTCGTCTGTCATGTCAGCAAACTTCGCCTCAAGCTCCTCGATTTTCTTGTCGAGTAGTGGTGACGGCTCTTTCTGGGGAACTATGAGTTTCCTGTATACATAAACATATAAAACATTTGTTAAAAAGAGTTCACTTGGAACAAACAGGCTTCTATACTTCTATAAATTCTGATTTTTGACTGAATAAAAATGAGAATCGAGATACAACAACAAAGAATGACCATTCAGGCGAATAACAACCATTTGGTAACATTTTGTTGTCGTTCCTTTTGTGACATAAATACTTGAAGTGCAGGTCGTTTTACCGGAAGTAGTAGGTCTCATCCTCGACCACCTTCCCCGAGAGGGAAAATCGCTTAAGACCCTTGAACTTCTTCATCTGCTTTTCGCTCTCAATGTAGCGACTCTCGCAGAGAAGGACATTCGCTTCGGCCACTTCAGTGGGCCGACATGACAAATACTCTTTGAAGGAGGCCACGACACACTTTCCTGCCAAATAAAAACACGTTCAGCTCATTCACTGAGTGGCTTCGGCCGTTTGGTCACAGACAACAGGAAGGTGCTGGAAATTATTTGGACCCACTGCACCTATGATGCAGGTCATGGGACAAGTCTCCTCCAGGTTGCTAAGGAACACTTCCTTCTTGTAGAACATCTTAGTGGGTTCGTGTTCGGTCTCTTCAGGATGGATAAAGATGGGGCCAAAGAAATAGCCTGCTCCATCTCGCATCCACATTTTCTCAATCCTGTTAAATGCAAAAAAAACGGTTTTAAATAGATCCACTTTAGGTAGTGGGTACGAGTGACAATAAGAATGCCACGAAAACTGTCTGTAGACGGGGATTTTTTTAGCATTCTGCAAGCTATTTTTTTTCCAACCAAGCAAGTAAACAGAGGTTACATAATCCTGACAAAACAGAAAGAGTTTCTTCTACCTGCCCACTCGGTGGCGCACTAGTCCGTGAGACCCAATGTAAACACAGTCTCCTACTTTCAGCCAAAGGTTGTTGTAACAGAGCTGCTCATAGTACTGACAGCCTGGCTCCCCGTTGGTTACGTCCAGTGGAACATCCTCCCTCTCCTGGAGACAAAAGTGGTTTGCAGGCAGAATTACATCACCGTTCATTTTCACGGAAACGACGAAGTTTTGTCCTCACCTTGTCTAAAACACCATCTGTCATTTTGCCCTCATCTACAACCTCTGCTGGCTTCTCCTCTTGTTTGGGGGCGAACATGGAAGCCACTCGGACTACAGGTAAGGGCACCTCTCTGGGAACAAATCGAACCGAGCTCAGGGGCATGGCCCACAGCTTGATCTTCTTGAAGGACTTCGACTTGGCGGAGTAGCGAGACTCGCAGACGTACACGTCCTCCGGCCTGAACCCTTCTGGGTAAAGCTTGAAGTACTCCTGGAAACCCAGAGACAGTAAGTCAGCACTCGACACACAACAACGAAACTCATCGACGAGATTTGAAGAAACTGCGGGGCACCTTCACAAACATGACCACACATTTCCCCAGGATTTTGCTGACGGGAGCTTTGTTGTAATAGTCGCTCTTGAAAACTTCTTTCTCCAGGAATTTTCTTGTAGCCAGGTGAAATGTCTCGTTCGGCCTGTAGAACCAGCATCCGTACAGCCACTTCTCTCCTGAGCGAGGACAAAGTGAGATAGGAAAAGAGAGATTTTCTTATATCAGTTACCTTAAATAAGACAAGTAAACAGCAGAAAAGATTCTGATAAATAAGAGAAAGACTGACCGGTGTCATCTTGCCAAAGGCGTTCAATGTAGATAATGTGAGGCTGGAGGTTAGGCTCTGCAGGCTCCACGTAGACGTAGTCTCCCACATGATACATGCTGTCCTTAAAGCTGCAGTCCTGACTGTATGTCCGCTGAACCTGCCATGAACTTCCAGTAGAGCCCTCCCTCTTCTCAGCCTCTGAGAAATTAAAACAATTTCAATTAAACAAAACACACACAAGGTAATGTAGAACTGCACTTTCTATGAAATGTTTCAGAAAATACCCCTTTTCTCCTCTTCTCTCTTGATTTTGTCCTCCTCGAACTCCCTGGGAAGCTTTCCTTTCTTCTCCTTCTCCACATCACTGTGCAGATGTTTAGAGGTGTAGCTGAGGGCAGGGGACATCAAGATCTCTCCGTTCTTACACAGCTCGTCTCTGATGCGGATGAAGAACTGCTGCAGCTCCACGGCATCTTCAAAGATCTCAGAGTCGGTCCTGTAATTAAAAAAAAAAAAGTAGTGTGACGATTGTTTCCTTTTAATGCATTTAAAAGTAGCTGTGAACAATACCTTACCTATTCAATCGTCTGGCCTTTTCCAGAACTTCAAACATGTGGTCCTGAAACACGTCCAGCCTCTTGTAACGCCCGCGATCCACATTCTTCCTGATGATTTCGAAATTAAGCGGCGGCTTCTCGGGGTTCGCCGGGTCGGCAGCTGGGATCTCAGCGAGGGAATCGCTGTAGCAGCGTCCCTCGTCATCTTGGTGGCCGAGCACAGACACGAAGAGACTGCGGATGAGCTCCTGGATGAGGCGGGGCACGTCGGGCACGTGGGTGTCCTCTCCCCCCTCCAGGTCGCGTCTCGTCTCCAGCAGCACCCTGTGCAGCAGCAGAGCGTCGCGGTAGATCAGGGACTCGGGCTCGTTGTAGGTGCAGGCGTTGTTGAACATGAGCACGAAGTCCTCCACCAGAGCGTCCACGTCCTGGTACTTGTTAGCCAGCATGTGGCTCCTGATCTTCTCCATGTCCACCGGCTTCTTGATGGCAATGTAGTAATCGGGCAGCTCGGCACGCGTCGGCAGCCGGAGGAAAATGGTGCTGAGGCGACGGCCCCGCTTATCAGTGTAGTTCTTCACAGCTTCATAAAGCTCATTCAGCTTCTGCTGCAAGGGTGTTAAGTACTTGGATTTCTTCAGAGAGATGCTGTTCTTTCCTGAAAAATGTATGCAAGTGATTTTTAATTTTTTTTAAAAATAGACACACATGCTTAGATCGCTGTTTGTTCGGTGAAGCTAGAGCTGAGGACCGACTGACTGACTGACATACTTATTTTTAACTTAGGGGACGTCATGTCATCGTCATCCATCGCTGGCCCAAGATCTCTGCGTTTGTCCTCCATGATCTTCTCAAGGATGTCTGCGTCATTGTAGACCTACAGAAACAACAAGAATGCTAAACAAAAACAGAGATCTGTTCTTATTGTTGTTTTTAACTGTGCTGACACCGAGGGTTTTTATCTTTGGCCTCATCTTTTAGAACAGAAAACATTTACAAAAAAAAAACACGCAGGAACAAGGAACTAGAATGGCCAGTAGAAAGCAGACGCAGCCATCCAACTGAACGCTACCTGGGAGCCTTCTTCGTTGTAGTGTCGTGCATTGCGGAACATCAGCTTCATGTCCTCCACCATCGAGTCTTCGGTCATGTACTTGTCTGAGCGGATGTTGTGCTCGATGGTCCTGAGGTCCATTGGCTCCAGGATAACTTTGTAGTAATCAGGGTAGTCCTTCTTCGATGGCTTCACCATGAAGAGGTCACACAGCCTACGGCCAGTGCCGGCTTCCCGCGCTTCAGTCACGGCCACCAAAAGAGCTTTCATCCGGTTCTTCTTTGTATTCTTCTTGTAGCTGGGAACCAGACACAAACCAACAAAGACAGTGGTTGCAAAATGTCTACACACCTCTGGTAAATCGCCAGGTTTTAGTGACGTTAAAGAAAAATAAATCACTTCAAAACAGTTTCCACAGTTTGTGACATACTGTCCCTGTATATCCTGAAGGATCCTAATAGAAGAAAAGATCTGTTCTGGGGGAAAAAATGGAAAATAAAAACATGCAAGAAGCTGGTTGCATAGGTGTGCACACCCTAAAACTAAAACTCTGCTGAAGGAATGAGTATATGAGTATATCAGCGAGTCACACCTTGACTTGGTAATATTTGCCCACTATTGCTTGCTAAAGTGATAAATGTCTCTCAGATTGTGAGGGCATCTCTTGTGTGTGGCTCTCTTTTGGTCACACCACAGATTTTCCATCAAATTTAGGTCTAGACTCTGCCTAGAATAGTCCCAAACAAGAAAAAAAAATTCTAGTGGAGCCATTCTTTGCTTTTGTCATTGCTATTTTGAAAAAATGAAATTCATTTTCAGCTTTCTAGCAGACACTGAAGCTTTAAACAGGTATTTGGAGCTGTCCAGAACTCCATGGACCGGGACTAAAACTCCTGTTTTAGCAGAAGAAAGGCAACCCCACAGCATGACGCTGCCACCACCATGTTTCACTGTGTTCTTTTGGTGATCTGGTCTTGCCCTCGCGCCTTAGTTTAAGATTGTGCACGCTCACACAATCAGCTTATTACATTTTTTAACACAAATGATTTTTTTTTTTCAGTTAAGTTATCCAGGATATATGTCACAGTAAATGAGGAAAAACCTGGCACTTTAAGATGGGTCTGTAGACTTATTTTATCCACTGTACGTCACAAAATGCACCTTTTTCTTTTTGTGCTACTGGTGTCAGACGTGGCGGAGGAGAGCATGCTATCGCCATCATCTTCGGCTCGCTGCAAAAGCTCCTTCCTCTTCATCTAGGCGAGGAAAATAAAACTCTGAAAATTAGTAAAGAATTCAAGATAAACCACGAGGTTTGATAAACACATGGGGCGCTGACCTGCTGGATGTGTTGAAGCTTGAGGGCCCGCTTGTAGATGGACGAGTGGGGAACATTGTAGCGTTTGGCGTTCTCCAGCAGCAGAGTCAAATCGGCGTTGATGTGCTCGACGCTCTCATACTCGTTGTTCTTCATCTTGTTCCTGCGGGGAAATCACCGGCTCTCACATTTGGGAAAAGAGGCACAGAAACACCGTACTGCACTGAGCGTGTGTGACGCCGTATTTTCCCACGGAAAACAAAAGAGAAAAGGTTGGTGAAACAATTTAAGGGCTTCTCGTTGAAGCTTTTGACATTACTTCTGTTTATAACTCAAACTATAACAGAGTTAAGCACACTGAGAACTACATTTTGTGAGCCTTGTGCGGCCAGCCATGTCGAAACATTTACACCAGTACTAGTTGTGTCATACTTGATCTGATGCAGGCAGGTTGGTTGGCTGATCTGCTGGTAATAGTCGGGGTAATCCTTCCTGGAGGGAAGCTGCAGGAAGGGCTCAGAAATCAGCTGACCCTGACTGTTCCTGGCCCCTCGCACAGCCTCGTAAAGCTGGAAGATGGGATTACTCATGTCAATGTTGGACGTCAAACTCTCTGCCTCCGATTCCCCTTCATCGTAGTGGACAGACCCTGATGAAAACGGGAAAGTAACGGCACGACATCCAGTTACAGCCACACGAGACCGGGGAGTGGCTGCCCAGTAACAATACCCCTGTTTGAGCAGGAGGTAAAAGACGCACCTGAGAGTATGCCCTCCTCATCGCTCTCGTACTGAAGAGCCATGGTGATAGCTGACAGGCGGTCTCCCTGGGCAAATCTTTTATTCCTAACGGAGAAAAAGCAGAGCAGATGTTAACAGAACCACATCTACAGCACATGCCCAAGTGCTGACACCTCAGTACCTGATGCGGATACTGGACTTGATAGGCTCCCCGTGCTCAATTTCTGACTTCTTTTGTGCGAAAATCTTCTTGATGGTGTTAGCGTCCTGAAACGCACGAGTGCTCGTCAAACAGCAGCAAACAGCAGGTCACAGAATCACATTCTCAACTGCAGATTTACCTTAAAAACCTGCGATCCGGGTTCATTGTAGGTTTTGGCGTTCTTTACCAGCAAGTCAATGTCTTTAGCCATGGCGCTGATGCTCCTGTAGTGTCCCACCTACAATACATTTGATTTATTGGAGGTTTGATCAGCAGAATGTAAAAAAAAAAAAAAATCAAACCAGAATGTGACGCTAAAACGACTGAAACGCTGAGAGAGTACCTGGATTTTCTGAGCGATGATTTTCAGATCTATAGGCTCCTTAATGATGGCGTAATAATCTGGATATTGCTAAAATCAAAAGGATAAAACGGCAAACTCAAGCAAAACCATTCGTTTTGTTGAACTCCTTTAGTCGCGCTCTGGGTGCTCGTACCATTTTGGAGGGGAGCTTCTGGAAGAGCTCGCTGACCAGGCGACCGCTCGGCTCAGTGAACGACACGACGGCATCGAGGAGCTGCTCGAGGACCTCTTTCAAACAGGCAGACACACTCTGATAAGAACCACAGTTGGACACAATAAATATCATGGTGTCACATCGATGAGAGGCAGTTACACTTGCAAATAAACAAACCATGTATAATCACAGCAGCTCTATGTAACACTGTGCAAAAGCAGACAGATTTTCTTACAATCTTAAAGTGTTTAATTGTTTTTCAGGCTCTCTGGAAGTTCTTTAAAAGTTTTTTTTTGTTGTTGTTGTTTGTGTTTGGTGCGGGGGACTTGAGCAGATTTAACAGCTTTATTAAGCAGTTCTTAAAAATGATGAAACAAAGACCAGAAACAGGACCTGAGACGCGTCATCCTTCAGCTGATTATCGACTGCACGACAAGTTTCATCTTTGGGATTCACTTTGCTGGTGCTTAAAATACGATTTTATGTGTCAAGCTGTGTTATCGTCGGTGTTTTTCGTAGATTCAGCTAAATAAGTAGGAACTAATTGCATCTTTGTGACAAACTGTTCGCAGACCCGATTTAAAACTGTTTTTTATTTAAAACTAAGCTGTATTTTACTGCTTCATCAAACCCCTCGAGATTTTAGGAGCTTTTTGTGTTTGAATAATTTACAGGTCAAAAGTAAATAGTTTAAATGAAAAAGAAAAAATGAAAAAGTCCGGTGCTGAAAGCAGTCGAAGTCCAAAGAAAACTTTTTAAAGACCTTCAGAAAGCCTGTAAACCTGTTAACTCTGGCTCCTTAGAATCAAGGTAAAAAACAAATAAATAATGGATGACTAAACACTTATGCCAAATACTGCACAACTATGGTGTATGAACACTGACAGAGTCAGCTGTTTAATTACTTTTCAGGACGCAAATGTAGCTAAAATATCTTAAAAAAAAAGAGAATCTTTTAGAATCATTCTATATTTGACATATTAACGAGTGAAAGCTGCGAATCTTGACCTGTGAAGCATCACTGTAGGATGAGCATGTTACAGATGGACGTATTAATTTAAACATTAGTGCCTTGGTGGACTTACGGAGCACAGTGCACCAATTTATACCAACTTTAAAGAAAACCTGTGTTCAACTTTGATCCTTTCTGGCATTTATAGTTTACTATATTTGTCCTACGGTGTGCAGTTCGTACAGCAAGATTAAATCTGTTAACATCACCTCATCTTCAGTGGATCCTCCAGGATTGTCCTGCACATCGTCTCCCTCTTCATCGTCGTCTTCATATTCTCCCCGCTGAACAAACTCATTCTTAGTTCGCAGGTAAAGGTCCCACAGCTTGCAGGCCGCCCTGTGTTCGGGGCTGTCCGGCTACATGTAATACGCAGGTTAATGTCACGACAGGACGCACGTTTGATTGCTGTCGTTCGGGTCGAGGGTGTTGCGCTACCTTATAGTACGTTTTTGCGTTGTTGAACAGAAGCTGAAAGTCACTGGTGAGCTGCTCGACGTCGTCATACTCCTCCATCTTCAACTTTTGCTGGATCTTCATCATGTCGATCGGCTGGGAGACCACGTGGTAGTAGTCTGGCTGGTTCCTGCAGCAGAGTGGGAGACTTTTTTTTTTTTCTGTGCTCAGCAGTTTGATTCGATCGGTGCGCACGACCTCACCTTCGTTTGGGGGCTCGGATGAAGAGCTCGCACAGCATCCTGCCCTGGTCGTCCTTGTAGTCCCGGACCATGTTGTAGAGCTCGTGGCATACGGCGATCTGCAAGGCAAGGCGTGAACACTTAAAAGCATACGCCCCCCCGCCCCATTGCCGCCATTCCCACCACAACAATCACTTCACCAACTGGAGCAGGTTCAAATAGATAAAAAAAAAATTTAAAAAACACAGTTCCTTGAAAAAGACAAACTGTAACTGAAATCTGTAAAATTACAGGATCCACAGTTGGAATGTTTGAGGTCCTTCTCCTCTTTCTCCCAATTGAAGACACTAACGAAGTCTGGCTATCGTCAAAATCTCCTCCACTCACACTGCTAGAGGGGGACGTCGCCCGTCTCCTTTTCAAGGCCATGGCGAACCCCTGAGGAGACAAATGCCAGTCAAGTAACAAACATATAGACAGTACTTCATGTAAGGATGGATGGATAAGAACTGAAGGGAACTCACGCTAACTGAACTGAGCGTGAAAGCTTAGTGAGCTATAGGAACAAAAAGGTACAACCAGATGGTATTAGTTAGCAAGCAAGGCTGTGATGTCCCGTCCTGAGAAAATAATCGGATTTTATGGCTGCTCGAGCAGTGCCCCATGAATCAAAGAAGCGTACAAACAGCTGGATTAATGTTTTTGGAAAAGGTTGTCGACCCTTACGTGACCAGGTTTCTTCTCAAACACAACAGATGAATGGGGAGACGGACGTCCTGAGCGGGGAAACGGCAACGTGATTAATCGGTCGCGAAGAATGGAAACGAGAAGGTTTTTATGTTTCAGAACGTTTTATTGCAAATCAAAACTTGAAGCCCTTTGAATGGGGGAAAAAAAATGCTTGTCGTGGGAGATGACAAAGAAAGTGAACACATGCAGGAAAGGAAACACTTCCTCAGAAAGATCAGAAAACGTACAAACAAGTGACATGCAAGGCTTTTCTGCCTCGGATGGAGGGGGGGGGGTTTCAAACAGTTCTTACAGACATCATTGTCAAACCAGTGACAATCCAACTCATAAATGTACAGAATTGAAAATTAAATCCATGTATGTGGCTTATCAAACACGTAAAGATGCGCTGTAGGACCAAAACAATGAAAAACATTCAGTCAAAGTGGTCAAAATGAACAGTTCACCAAAATGATTCGAAACAAAGAACTGCAGTTGAAAATAAGATGCGACGTGAGCTCGTCTAGTTTATAATCTGGCTGTTTTACAGTGAACAAAATGGCCCTGAAAGCGTCTTGTGGTTTGGAGGCCGCAACGGTATCTCCGCGTTCGAACGCAGACATTGGGGCAGACTGCCTGAGGAGTCGAACACAATCCAAGCAGCTTTTCTTTTTCCGTTTTTGAGGAAGTAATGAAATGGAAACGACGCCATGAAATGTAGCAGCTCAAAAGGTACTCACTGGAAACTTCAGAAATCAAACACACACAAAAAAAGGTTCTCCTGAGCTATAGCAGATGGTGCAGTTTGAAAGAGTTAACTTTTGGTAGTTTTTCCCCACTGATATATTAAAGGTAGTAATGAAGCGCGGGTCCGCACTCGATGTAAACAAACCTACGCTCAACTGGTCGTTGTCTGCGTAGGTGAACAAATATTGCCCTTGGGCTCAATCTCAATGTTGCAGCTGGCATCAGAAAGTTTTTACTTAAAGACACATTGCAGTGAGTCCCTTTAAACTGACATGGAAAACAGCTTTACAGATAAACCTCCATTCACAGCATAGAAATTCTGTAAAAAAAAAAAAAAATATATATATATATATATATATATATATCACGTGCATTGTTTTTAGTTTAAGATGTCTGAGGTGTAGAAAGGTCGGGTTAGTGAAGCTAGATGTAATGTAGGCTTGCCTGGGAAATAAACACGCATGCTGGCCTCTAAAATGGATGCTTCAAGGACGCCTTTATCAGTAATCTGAGATGGAAACTTTGGACTGTGCTGGAAATGTCATTCAATCCAGCTGTGAAGGCAGAGGCATAAAGAACAGAACTTCTTTTGGTGTGATTTATGTGCCTTTACATAATGTTTCCATGATAAATACACCCTCTAAGGGAGCCAGGAGGAAGAGACACTCCCACGGCTGTCATCGCTGCCTAAAATATGCCTCACCTCATGTGAACTTGTTGCCCTGATATCTCATGTATTTGACGTTTGTTTTGTTTTTTTTTCATTTGCAATATGAGGCGTCAGAAGCAGACATATCAAAAAGGTATTTTCTATTAACCCATTTTTTTCCTGTGAGCTACAAGAAACCCGACAGCCTCTCGAACCCCACTACCCTGCCCTGGTTTTCACCCTTAAATGGCATTTATACCAGCGGCTGGACGCTGGGACGTCAGGAGCGTCTGAGCCTCAGCAGCTCCTACAAATGTCACGTAGCAGCTGGCTGCGGTCCAGTGTCCCCCCCGCATCAGCAGCGAGCTAACACACACACACAGAGACAGAGACAGAGCAGCGGCTGTCCACGGAGTGTCACTCAGCGTGGACAGCAGACCTCACGACAGCTAACCTTTAGCTACCCTCTAATATCAAAAACAGGACAAAGACGTCGCCGATATCGATAAGAAAATAAAACGTTGACGCTACCGTTAGGTCGGTATCAACCGCACTTGGTGGAAAATATTTCATTTTGAGCACTCCGCATACCTCCGTGCTTACCTTCAGTGGGCACGTTATATATGTAAATATATTTATATAAAAACAAAAAACAAAATCCTAACCACCAAGGGGGAAAAAACCAATCACCTATTGATTTTAGACAGAGGGACTGGAAGATGAAGCTAACGGTGATTTAGCATCTACTTCCGTTTGCTTGCTTTCAAAATAAAAGTTCACGCGTCTTAACGTTGCGATTTTCCCCGCTCTTTTAGCTTAAAAAATATAAAAGTCGAGTTTATAAGTCGCGAAATAGTCATTTTTTTTGTTTTGTTTGTTTTAGAAAACTTCTAAGAGGTACGACCGAAATGAAAATATTGCAGGTTTTTGAGATATCTGCTTAAAAGAATCAGAACTTCCGGTTAGTTAAACCAAACTAAAGTTAACCCTAAATTCTTCATTTTGGGATTGAGAAAACGTCGTTTTGACTTCCACATTATAATATTAGTGGCATCAAGTCACTTGCACTTACACACATGGGTCAGTTTGTTAGTGAAGGACAAAATATGGTCATAAGAAAGTCTAGCTGCTTTTGAGCAAATAGTACAAAATAAGGGATGGCTTAAAACTTTTGCACAGTGCTGACAGCATAAGATTTGTAATCCTAGGCTGAAAATACACCTGGAAATACAATACACTTTGTAATCTAGTTTATATAGTTCTCTATGGGGACCACATTTAGTCATTTTGTGACCCAATGCAAAGCACAGGCATAGTGCCCTTCACTCCCCTAACTTTTCATTGACTTTTAAACCCCTATTTATTTAGGACCTACTTAAAGCTTATTATTGAATATTACTACATGTACGTCTTTATCTGGCAGGTGATTCACAATCAATCAATGCAGGGGTGCCTCCAAAAAGCTTTCATTATGGTGGCCAGATGGGGGCCGCTGATAATCTTTAAAGACACATTAAAAATAAATTAATATATGCTGCCAGATTGTTAGGCATTAAACAAGTCTTCTAGCTTCCTGCCATTTCCTGACAGTAAGTCCATCTCTGGTGAGGACACTAGATTTAAAAAGAAACAAAAAACCCAACAAACAAGAAAATGCTTATGAGCTTTAGAAAGTCACAAAGGTTTACCCAGGAACAGTCATCGTTCTCAAAGGTTTTCTGCACTGATGCAATATTTGCTTTTAGGGGGGAAAACCAGCTTGTTCTTGGAAAGTTACATTTTTTAAAAGCAAAGAAATGCTTACAGTGACGTCTTGGGCAACATTCCTTGGTTCCAAATGATACAAGTAAAGGGCACAATGTTAACCTTTAGGAAAAGTTTTTATTTTTCTAAAAGTTACTTTTTTCTGGGAAAACTTATTTTTGTTATTGAAGCTGTAAAATAAATTTGGCATTCAGGAATCAAGAAGCACCAAAATGCAGAACCTAATGAAATGTGGACCTGGAAATATTTCGGTTACTCTGCCTACAACACAATGACAGTTTGATTGTTTCCTCCTGATTCCTGCTTGTGTATAGATAGAAACTATTGAATAAATCAGATGTGATACTTACAGATTAGAAATCTTATTAAGTGAAACAGAAATCAAAACAATTATTAAAAGGATTGGAAAGATTAATGAGACATCTGTGACACAGCAAGGGACATCTACGTTATACAGAAGTTTATGTATGTTGAACAATGTTTAATAAATTACATTTTGAAAACTATGTTTGACATTTGTCCTTAACATTATTTATTTATTTATTATTTATTGTTGATGATGAAAGGATTAAACACAGTAAAAGACTTGCAGGTAAATTAATTTGTTTCCATTTTATGTAGGGGGAACAGATTATTTCAGGCAGCTGAAATATCCATTCTCTTCTCTCCTCCCCCCATAACTTTGGCAAATAAAAAGCA
>NC_051433.1:13857375-13905432 GCF_001649575.2 Kryptolebias marmoratus | reverse complement strand
CAAAAGTTGAAAAAAGATCGATTATCTTAAAATAACACAAAACAGCGTAAAAAGACCTCCACACAAGACCTCGTTTATTTAATTATTTATTTTATTTTGATAGCTGCCGATTAAACTAAAAGTTACAACATTGAGATGATTATAAGAGTTGTTTTTTTTTTTTTAACCGAGAAATCGATCAGAAGCGCAGTGAAAATGGTCAGATCCGCCGGATCCACCTCTCTGGCTGCAATGCGCGCTCCCGACACAGGAGGACAGAATTTCGCACAAGACCGATCCTGCTGTCCTCATACATGTCCTGTACCAGGTTAACAAAAAACAATAAAACATGTATCGATAAACTGTAGCAGATAAAATACAGAATTACAGGACTTATAAATGCAAATTAATGATTTCCTAGAAAAGGCTTATCAGCCAATGTGTTGTTTACAACTTAAGTAATTATTTTAGCTCGGAACATGATACAATACTTGTTTGTTTGTCAGTTTCCTGCCCGGCCACCGTCCCTCCCTCCAGTCCAGTAGGTGGCGGTGTTGCGCCTGAAATCCGCCATTAAAAACACGGGAAGCGACCCGGAGCAGGAAGTTTGTGTCCACCGCTTCCATGTGTTTTGCTTTTTCATTCATTTTACTGGCAAAGCTGCCAAGTAGCATCATTTTAGACGGAAAGCCGACATTGTTGCGATTTTAGAACACGGTAATTTATAGTATCTCCCTCTTAAAGACCGAAGACCAGAACCGCGCGTGTCAGTGCACGGGTGCTGCTAAGCTAGCTGACGTAAAAGTTGCTCTCAAGTGTTAAAGAAAAAAGAACAACTCTCGCTGCGAGTGAGGATTTCAGGGCTGCTGTTTTTGGATGAAAAGCGCGCTGGACACCAGCATGATTAAGGAAAACCGGTGGAACATCCCCCCCAATGCTCCTGCGTGCATGGAGAAGCACCTGTGCGCGGCTCAGTACCGAGCAGGTAAGGGAGCTGCAGGAGAAACACGTGGTTTGTTGGGATCACCATGAGTCTGTTTACATCTCTTGTAAAGTGGACATGCAGTTTGCCTCATTAGCCACCCGTGTGCACTCAGGCTCATTTAATGCTTTCATAATGACTCTGCAGATCTTAAACCACATGTTTATACAGAATGCAACTTTTCAGTTACACGATAGCAGCTGAGCCCTAAAACATACAAAGCTCTTTAATTTTTTAAATGGGAGCATAGTTTCTCAAAAGGACATCATTTTCTATTGAAGGCAACTTTAAAACTGACATTAGACCTACAAACTGATTAGGAAAAATGAAAACCTTTGTTTGTAGTCTCTAAAGTTCAGCCTATTCCAGTTCTAACTAAAACATAGCTGGATGAATATGTGTGTGTCTCTTGTCCCAATCAAGAGTGAAAAGGCCATACACAAAGAACAGGTCACTTATAAGCAAATATTACAAGAAATCACAACAAAAATAATCAAAATGTAACAGGAGGCAGTGCAAGTTGTCTCCTGATTTCCAGCAATAATTTGTGGTTTTATAAGCGCAAATGTGAGCAACAACTTGGGCTGCTCTGCAGAACAGGACCATCTTGACGGAAGCTTACAGATAATAAAATTCCACCACTGCACAAATATTCGCAGTGCCTTTTTAAAATGGCTGGAGTTTGGGGGAATCCATGAATTTTGTGTTTGGAATTTCAAACTAGAACATGTGTTGGAACCCCGCTTGGTCGGTGAACCCTGGGTGAAAATGTGGATCCGTCTGACGGGCTCTTATCGCTGTCCTGCTCTTCCCAGATGGCACCCTGCTGATCGGCGCCTCGAGCCTCTCTGGCCGGAACTGGCAAGGATCCGTATGGATCTACAGCGAACCTGAGCAGGCCCCCAACGAGGGATTCTGCAAAGCCGGTGTGCAGACTGAGGCCGGGGTCACGGACGTTAAATGGGTGGCTGAAAGGGGGATTGTAGTCGCATCCGATTCAGGTGAGGTACAGATCGACGGAGTCTGAACAAAGCACAGAGACAGAATATTAACTAGATCTTGGTTTGGTTTTGCTGGTGCAGGTGCCTTGGAGCTCTGGGAGCTGGCAGAGGACGAGCGCCTGTTGGTGAATCGTTTTACCAGATACGAACACGACCATGTGGTCACCACAGTGAGCCCAGTTGTTGGAGTGAACAGCGCTGTGACCGGCAGCATGGACTGCCGGTTAGACTCTCACACACTTACAAACGGGTGACAAACAGTCTCCACATCATGCCTACCCTCTGCAGACAAAATCCATTATAGGAAATCAGCTAGGACAGTATCTGGTAAAACTAAAACAAGTGAAAAACACATTTATGCTCGTTTAACAACAACAGCAACTTTGCACAGACCCTGGAGCCACTGAAACCCCTCGCTGATGGGGGTCAGAGGTTTTAATATTTCTGCATAAAGATGCGCAGTTATCCTTGAAGATGGGGGTCAGAGGTTTTAATATTTCTGCATAAAGATGCGCAGTTATCCTTGAAGAGAATCTGCGTTTATTGTTTCTATTTTAAACTATAATTTTGTGAGAGGACCGTTTTAATGCCTTCACATCTTTTCTTCGATGCAGAATTAAAGTCTGGGATCTCAGTCAGGAAACTGCTGTCACCACCTACAACGGTAAGAGAACGTCTACAGACGGTTCAAGAAATATAAAAACAATAAATAATTAGGCCGTGCTTTAGTTTTATTTAAATTCTGTTAAGCTGATTTATTTATTTTTTTCTTCTTTACTTATCACGGGTGGGGAGATAATGCTTACTTGTAAATCAAAGCAACCTTTGAATGGCACTAATATAACAGTCCTCTCCCTGTTAGTAATTATAGAGGTATAATTTTTTTAATTAATTTATCAAAACGTGTGTTTCCTGTCCTCGCTGTTACAAGAGCATCACAAAATCATTCCAACATGCTTCTCAAATTTAATGCAACAATTGTCAAGTTTTTAATTGATTGTATTCTGAGGTTTGACTTATTTTTATCCGTATTTCTATAACCTCTTGAGCTGCTATGAGTAACTTATAGAAACTGCGACCGTGTACCTTACCTGTAAACGTTTCACACCAGTGAGATTAAACCCAGCAACCCACAAACAAATCTGTCTTTTCCATGTTGTGTCCCCAGTTCACACCCAGCCTGTTAACAGTGTTGCCTGCAGCCCTACAGACGAGTCGCTCTTCATCTCCTGTGGCCAAGTAAGTCGCCTTCAGTCAGAAAATAAGACTTTTTGTCTTTGTGGATTAAAATAACTGGAGTTCCTATTTATTTATTTTACTATAAGATGTCTTTTTTTAAAAAAAAGGTTTTAGTTTTTGGTTCCCACGACTTTTGTTTGTGGCTCATTTCTGTTATAATTTCCTGCCTGCAGACAAACTGTGCTGTGATTATTTCAGTGTTTCCTTAAGTGTAATTTGGTTTGTTCTATCAGATAAAAAGCAAGTTAAGAGTGTTGGGAATTGCTGTTTAAATACTGGAGAGAGAACAATTTTTAATAAAATTAAAGAAATATTAAAAATTCAAGTGTGCCTTTGCTTCAGAACAAATATAACCGAGCTCATCCTCCTGGGTTTAATATAGTAAAGAAAAGAGACCGGTTTAAATGTTTCCCACGTTGTCTCTGATCCCTCAGGACGGCCGGGTGTTGCTGTGGGACAGGAGGAAGCCGAACAAACCAGCCTCAAAAATCGGTGAGCAGCCGTCTGTGGTCTATGGTTCCAGTTTGAACATCTGAGTGAAGATGTTATCGTACGAGGAACCCCCGAAGCGTCAGCACAGATATCTGCTAATGTTGCATAAAATGGGAATTAAAAGTTTATTATCTAAGCAGATGCTTGTTTTTTTTTCTGTCCTGATGATCACAGATTCTGTTGGCTGTCTTGTTCTAATATCAGTTTTTTTATGCAGATGTTGAGTCCCCGAGTTGCTCTGCCACCACTGTTGCTTGGCACCCCCACCACAGAAGCACCGTTGCTTTCGGTAAGGCCCAGCAGCCGACTGGCGACCGACAGACTCGTACTTCCACATCTGAACACGCTCCTTCTGTTTCAGGCGACGACTTGGGCAGAGTGACCGTGAAAGATTTCCTGGGAACTGAACAGGCCCGGGTGAGGACGGTCCACAGCCGCAGAGTTAACAACCTCGCCTTCTCCACAAACGGGTAAGTTGCTGCCCACGTCAAAGTCTTTTGACCGTTTGTCTGTAAAAGCAACCTTTTGAACTCTTTGTCCGTTCCCAGTGCTGCTTTGCTGGCCTCCACTAGTGATGACTGCTCGCTCGCTGTTCTGAACTCTGAGCTGGAAGACGTGTGAGTCTTTACACCGGATTCAGAAACTCATAACTCGGCGTTTTGCACCACAACATATACAAACTCCATGTTTTCCTGTAGGCTCAGGGATCGGCGCCACCAGGACTTTGTCAGAGGTGTCTGCTGGGTTCCCGGGAGCTCCACGGCTCTCACAACCGTCGGCTGGGATCACCTTGTGCTTCATCACATAGTGACTCCGGCTGCTGAATCCTCTGCTTCTGGGTCTTAGACTTTACACGATCGCCTCTGAAAAGTAAAACAACTTCTTTGCCTCGTATTTATGTGGGGGGCGGGGCGTTCGCGTGTTTCTAGATTAAATTCAACCGGAGAAAAGGACTGAGGCGTCTGACTCACCCTGCTCTTCAGATTTAGGCCTTTCAAACTCAATCTGTCTCTGCCATGCTGTACAACGTTTCCACGTGTGATTACATAGAAGGAAACCTATTTGTATTACATCGTTTTACATTAAACATAACTTTAATGTTGTCGGGGAAATCTGGCGCTCCTTTCTGGTCTGTGGACTCAGATATCTGAACAACTATAAGATGATAAGTTTGTCCCCTGAGTTAAAAATGGTTTACATAACGGAGCATCTCACACAGTTTAAAAGCCTGGAACTCCACACTCTCCTGTTTTGTTTTTTTTTTAATAGAGAAAGGATGGGAAGCAAATCATCTACAGAATAAAGGTCCAGCTGTTTCGTTTGTTTTTTAAACTTTTTTTGGATTTACCACGTCTTGGATGACTGAGACTCTACACCAGCACAAGATAAAGTTCTTAGTTCAGATCTTTTCAAATGTAGTTCTGTGGAACAGTTACGAATATTCATTTCTTACTTTCTGTACCACCTCAGTTCGGAGAATGAGTTTAATTCTGACCTGATTGATGAGCTAACAGGTCGTTCAAGCTGGGCCAGGACCAAAGGGGACTGCTGCCGTCTTAAAACAGCTTAAATCTCCCAAAATGTTACAGCTTTTCACTTTTTCTAAACCTTTGCATCTCTGTTAGTTGCACATTACACAGTTATTTACATAGAATTGTATGGCTGTAACATTTCCTGTACAACCTGAGGCATTTCAGCAGGAAAACCATAATATTACTGCTGGAATAAAAGTGTAATGCCAAACTGACGATGAAGGTTTGTAAATCAGTGTTCACTTGGAATTGTGAATTTTTTTTTATTTTTTATTTTTTTTTTAAGTTTTAAGACGACAGCAATCCATTTCAGTCTTGGTTCCACTTGGACTAGCTGTTAGCTCGTCAATAAGGTCAGAATTAAACTCTGTTTCTCCAAACTGAGTTCACATGATGAAATATCTACAACAGGTAAGATATTGTTTATAACTTTTCCGCAGAACTACACTTCCAATCATCCAAGCTATACCTTTAATAACGATTTACATGCCGGGACGTGTAAGGTCAGACTCTGCACCGTTTAAAAACAGCCTCCCAGTCGGGACAAAGTCCCCAAACACATTCAGCAATAAAAGAGGCCCTCAGTGGTGAACCTGCTGTTCGTTAACGACTAATTACTGCCTACGTTTATTCTTCTGTAGCATATTTATGTTGGCTGTTAACAGGATGGTAGACTTTGATCGCTCTGACAGGTCATCCCTGATGTAAAGTTGGCGGACACGTCCCTTCATTTAAAGAGAAGCTCCTCCTTCGCCGCTCGTCATCACTTCGAGCTGAGTCCTGCGCCGCCAAACTGAAAAGGAGCGGACCTCTCGTCATGAGACGGCACTAGCGCTATTAAACAATGTAGTGTTTGCTAAAACTGTTAACTTGTTTTTTAATAAATGTATCTCTTTCAGTTAATAAGTTTATCTTTGAGAATAGTTTGTCTTTGCTGCATTTTGATCTCATGATTTAACTTGATTCTGATGTAAAACTCATCCTTTGACACTTAATATTCTGGTGCATTATGGGATAACGCCTCCAAAAATGAGGGTAACGTCAAGTTTTTAGTGTCAAGAGAGTGGCAGGAATGTAAAAATTGTTACAAAAATGAATAAAAACTCAATAGGAAAGACAAAGTTGTCCACAAAAGCTTTATATTTTACACAAATACAATTACTGGAATTATTTCAGCACATATGTTGTAAATGAACAAGTCAGTATGGTCCTTTTTTTTAAACTTGTGCATAAATCTGCATCCATATTTTATATAAACATTGTCATTGATACGATAAGTAACTACACTGATAAAAATCCTTTTGTAAAATATGTAGAAGGTAAAACATTTCTTAGATTAATAAATAAGAGAAAGACTTGCACTCACCGAAATTTACCTAAACTAAGTGTTGGCTTTGCTTCAGCTGGCTTATATAATGTACATGTAACAGTAAAAGAGCATTTTAGTTAGGTGTGCAAATGCAACATAAGCAGTTAAATAGTACATAAGTAGTTTACAATCATTTAGAGAGAACCCTGCAAAGCTAAACGTTGTCTCCTTCGTAGGATTTACTTGCAAGAAGAACCCATGTTGAACAAACTGATTAAGAGCTGTGGTTAAAAGGTAACATATGTACAGATTTACACATAAAAGTCCTAAAAACGACAACATTCTTACATTAGGAAGACTTTAAAAAACTATGTAGGCAAATAAAAAAAAGACAGGAAAGCAATGTCTGACAATGACCGCGTGATTTCCATAACTTCACTATTTTACATAAATTCAAATTTCTGCTGGTTTTAAAATAATACAAATGTGTTGTAGATTTAAAAGCAGTAAACCTTTAGGATTCCCCTTTACTGACAAGAGTAATGGGCTGTTCGGATCCAGGCCGGATGGTGAACGTCATCCCATACTGGTGTCTGGAGTGCGCTCCGCCGCTGTGAAGAAGAAGACATCAGGAGTGAACACGCTGACGAAACACCCGGCGGATATTTACCCGGAGGACATCCGAGCGCCGGCTGTCTCACCTGCTGAGAGGGGTCACATGCGAGGTCTCCTGGTTCTTCTTGATCAGCTTGCCCTCCAGCTCCTTCATGTTCATCGCTGCTGGTTTGGTTTTTGTTGGGGGCGGGCTTTTGAACTGTGATGTGGCCTTCGGCACCACGGCGACCTTACTGTACTCTTCAGTTGGCGAGGTGACCCAGTCGTCATTACTGGAGTCGGCGTTATTCTCTGGGGCCATTTTGCGGTCCATTTCTATCATCTTCTTTTGCAAGATGCTAAGGAGAGTGGCCTGATTGGGGGAAAGGGTAGCGGGGAGTTGACTGGAGGCCGGCTTGGGTTTGGTCTGGACTTGTGCTTTTGGTTTGACGTCTAGGTCGGGGGGCGGACATTTTGGAGGTGGTGGCGGTATATGGTTCGGAGGAGCTGGAGCCAGAGCTGGAGCTGGAGCTGGCGGGGCCAGAGCTGGTTTTGGGGCCTTATTCGCAGGGGGATCAGGCGGACAGATGGATGGGGGTGGCTCATTCATCTCGAAAAAGTCATCAAACCCTGGAGGCGGAGGAAGCAGCGGCACATTCAGCTCCTCGTTCTGCTGCACGGCTTGGGGCTTTGCGGGGGTTTCTTCGGCACTTGGTTTCTGCTCAGCCAGGTTGTTTGCAGTCGGGAATGAAAATGCTGGACTATTTGATGGTTTCTGAAGCATGGCCTGAGCAGGACTGATGGATTTCTCTGGAGCTTGAACTATTCTTTCATGATCCGCGGGCCAAACAGACTGCGGGGTCTCTTGCGATCTTTCTTGCGACGGAGTTAAAGCAGATGGCGAGGGAGGCTTCGGGACAACGATGAAGGAATTTGGACTCGAGTCACTCGAGTAAATGCTTGCACTAGAATGTTCACTCTTCACGGTGCTGCTTTCTCGTGACACAGAGGCAGTCGTCTTGTGTTTGTCTCTTTGTTTGGCTGCTTGGAGGAGGGCCAGCGGCGACGCTGCATGGGTCTCTCGGGTCCCGCTGATCTCATTAGCCTTCAGGCTGCGTAGCTTACGATCCAACATTGGACTGTAACTGCGGCTTTGACTCGGAGAGCCATTGAATTTGCTGGGTTCTGAATAAACCTGAACATTATTCATTCTCTGTAGCTTTGGAGAACGATACGGTTTGGTTATTCTGGATATTTCTGACTGTGCCGGAAGTGTTTTAGCCTCTCTCTGAAAATCAGGTTGGGGTAATTGAGACGGTTGGGGGATTTTTAATTGAGTTGACTGGGGGATTTCTAATTGAGATGGTTGGGGGATTTCTAAGTCCTTCTTTGGTTCTTGTACATCTTTGGGATCTGGTTTAGGCACTTGCATGGGTTTTCCGTCTACATTGACAAGCACAGGGACAGATTTACCTGACCCTGAGTCCTCCAGGAGCAACATCTGCTTTGGCCTTGCATCTTGAGTCTCATGTGTGCTCAGGAATGTGGCCTTTGGAGTATCTAAAATCTTTGCTTTGTGTTGGGGATTGAAGGTGGAGAACGTGGATGAGTCCACAGCGGGAGGTGGTGCTGGGCTATGTGGCGGGGAGTCAATGTTGAACATGGAAGAGAACCTAGCGGGCTTTGGGGGTGGTACTTTAGGAGTCTTGAGTTGTTTTTCGTGAGGAGGCTGGGGTGGGGCAAATTTTGGGTGCTCCGGAATGATGGATGGTGGCGGACTGGAAATGGGAATGGAGGATGCAGAGCCAGTGGAGCAGGTCGACAGGGGCTTTGGGGGTGCTACTGGCGGAGCTTTTAAGGTGGCTAAACCGTCGCGCTCCATGGACGGTGGCAGTTTTGGTGCTGGCATAGATGGAGGCTGAAGGGCCGCGAGGCTGTTCAGGTCACCCAGGAAGTCTGGCGGAGGGGGGATAAAATCCACCGGAGGGGGTGGAGGTGCCATTGAAGGAGGAGGAGGAGGAAAAATGATTTCATCTTCCAAATGACCAGATATAATGGATCCATTGGTTAATTTATTTCCAGTATCTGTGGAAGGCAAGGGAAAAAAAAGTAAACGATTGCAAATATTTGAGAAAACTCTGACATAAATTCTTTTCTATAAAAGGCCTGAAAATCAAGCTATTTGAGAATGCTAATCTTATTCATTATCACTAAACCTAAAATGTTCAGCTAAAGTAAACAAAAAACACTCCCATTGTGTAAATATGCACTAAATCTGATATGGTAGTTTGGACTTTTTCTGGAGGGTTATTGTGCAACTGCCTGGATAAACATTTACCTGCCCTGCTTTTTCCTTTTATTCTTATTCCTGTGATCCATCACCTGAGTCTGAGTAAAGGCACCAGAACCTACCTTGATCCAACAGAGCCTAAATAATCCATTTATTCTCTTTGTACTTTAATCTTAAGTACACAGTAGAGGTTAGTCAGATACGTACCTGTGCCATTGATTTGCGGACCATTGGTCTGGGGGAGGAGAGGGACTTTAGGAGTTGGGACAGCGAACCCTTGGAAACTTTCAGCAATGGACTGTGAAGAAGAAACCATCGGTATCAGAACTCGCTGCCACATTAAGGAGCAGACATGGCACAGGAAACAGCAGGGATGAGATTAGAAACTGTACGCTCTGTTCTGTAGAGCTTTTTTGGCAAGTCGTAACTCTTGAGGTGAACAAACCAGTTCTTAGTTATTGCATGACCCGGTGTTCCTTGAACGGGGGATGCATTATCGATGTCAGCAGGATAAAAGTTTCTGGCAAGCGATCTTATGTGGTTTTAGCATTATGGTAAACATCTAGTATGGCAGTTCATAAGTGCCTTATTTGCACACTATTTACACAAATGGTGATTGTGAATAAACTTTATTACTTTATTTATCCCTGAGGGAGGTTAATTCTAATTTAATTGCCTGTGTCTGGGTGTTTGTTTGTGTGTCTGAACAGATTTTATTGAAACGCTCAGAAAGTAATCGTTGGATGGTTCTTTAGTTATGAGGAAGGTTCGATGAATCAGAGGATACACCTTTTATTCATCGCACTGTTGTTGTTAAAATGGGCCTGGCTGTCAGATACCTGTGTGTTTGTGTCTGTGGGTGAATGCGAGGGAGGTGTGGAAAAGAAACGAGCAGAGAGAGAGAGAGCGCCGTTCGCTTCGCGGAACCAACGCCACCGAAAACAAACACAGACTCTGTTGACACAACAGAGATTCTCAAGATTTAAGAGTGTAAATCATTCCAGCCTTGTTCGACGTGTTTTCATATCTGTGACTCTTGGTGCAATCCTCTCATACAGCAAAGTCAAACTCATCAATTTTGTGAATTAGTCTTTTTTATTTAATTGGACTTTTATCCTAATATATGAATCGTTAAACTTTGGGTTTACTGGAATTAACCATTGTTTATATGCATTTGGAAGATCCACCTGCTTTACAGAGAAGATTCCAACACATTAAACATAATTTGTTTATTCCACCATTTATGCAAATCCAACCAACAATCGAGGTCCTCATTAAGAAAACAAAAGTTGACCACCTGCGGGATATCACACCCTGAATGACACCTTGTTTGCTAATACTCTCGGTTACGTCGCTGCGCGGCGGTCTGAGGGTGTGGCGCCAGAGATGGCGTAGGATCCAGTTTGTTTCTGCCTGCTCGTTCTCAGCGCTATGACTCACGTTCAGCTGTCGCAGCACCGCGAGGCGTCCTGCCCATGTGCTGCTGGGTGTGCCGTAAAACACTCCCTGACAGTGAGGCGAGGTGTGTGAACCAGAGCGCAGATGAGCTGTTCATTCGCTCCATGACGAGATAATAGGCGGCCTGTCAGTCACACAGGCTGCTGAAGCGGACATAAATTAAGATGAATCTTTTCCAAACTACAAAACACACGTAGCAACACAACATATTGGACATATCTAGAGTTGCCAAACGCAAGTAAAATCATTATGAATGCATAATATTAGGATATTGTTGCTATGTTATAATTGAATATTGGGTATTTGTGGGTATGTAGGGACCATCTGATTGGCCAAATCCTTTACTGGCATGCAGTTTATGTCTCTGATTTATTGCAACTCCTTGCTGTATTGATATTGCAGTGATAGATTTTGATATGTTGTGCAAAGCAATAAAAAAAATATTTTAAAAGCACAAAATTGCACCTTGCAATTCTAATATTAGCAGTTGTGCCTTAAGGATTTCTAACTAGAGGCCTGGTTTAATTATTAACAATGTGTTGAACTGATAAACATGTTTATATAAATTCTGACATGTTATTTATAGCTGAAGAAGATAAAAATGATTCATTACAGGGTATTTTGTGTCTTATCGAGTTAGTGTAACTTTTAATTTACCATCTGTATCTGTAGTTTTGGATGTTATTTTGAAGCTTTGACTCCATTCGCCCTCAGGGTGTTTTGACCTGCAGAGCAGTCTTTATAAAACAACGTTATCTTTACCGTGAACTGTGCCTATCGCTGGAAAACTGCGTTTCATTCCAAGAAAAGTGTTACTCATTATCATTACCACATTTTTTTTAACTAGAAAGTAAGTCTGCAGCTCAGCGTGAAGACTTCCACTGAACGGATGAGCAGATTGAAAGTTGGTATGAAACCACTGAAAATTGGCTTAAAATGAACCAGCATTTCTATTGCAGATTCAAAAGCCAAGCTGTTACTTTTGGTTACTGATGAATTAATGTTTTAAACTGAAAAGTCATGTAAACAATGAATCTTTAGTAGATACTCACCGTGTGGTGCTTGACTGTGGGTCTGGCCCGCACATTGGCTGTCCCAGACTCAGAGATCTTGGTTGAGTCCAGCACCAGCTCCACTTTGTCTGATTGGACACAAGCAGAGTACTGTCATTTGTTAGCACGCCTCTGTTCGCAGAGAAAATACGGACATAAAGTACCGTGCAAAAGTTTTAAACCAGCCCCTCATTTCCAAGCAAACAGGCTTTTATGTCATCTTTTAACATGGTCAGTAATTTTCTATAAATTTTTGGCTACTTTTTCACTCATTTCCAGTTATTTTACCTGACCACAACAGCATATTGTGATGTCTGTGCTTAAAAAATGACAAAAGTGGACATATGGAGGTAAACGCAGATGTGACAGGTCCTAAAAGTCAATCAATAGTAGATGAACACGACCCATATTTGTCTTTTTTTTTTGTAGATTTAACTAAAGAATGGAATTGTGTCTTTGTGACAAACTGCTGGTAAAGTGCCTAAAGACCCAATTTAACAATTGGTTGACACAACACTTAAGTGACCTAAGAAACAAATTACAACATTCCTCTGAAAACGGTCACGTACTGAATTGAAAATGAGTGAAAAAAAAATCCCAAGAAAAACTTTGAAAGATCTTCCGAAAATCTTGAAGAACGTTCGAGAAAGCCGACTTTAAAAGATCACAAGAAGGTCTGACTGCTTGGAAGCAAAATATGAAGCAATGGGGGATATCTCAAGATAGTAATGTTTTATTTTAGATGATTTTAGGCTCAATCTTTAAATAATATGGCTCCAGAGAAGAAACTTAGCACGTGGAGAAATGTGCCTAATGTTCACCGAAGTGAGGCTGTTCATCCACCGTATTATCTGACGTGAAAGGATTTGTTGACAGCGAAATAGCAATGCACAGCCGAAGCAGTGACCGTAATTACGTTCAACCACTGTCTTCAAGTGAAAGTTCAGTCAGGGTTACAGAAACACAACTTGTGGAAAGCTCAAGACAGTAATGGTTTTCCAATGTTCAGATCTGTGGTGAGGCTCGGCAGGTCGGTGTCAAAGAAGCTGTTGAAATAGATCAGTAAGCTTGTGTTTTCTCTTTAAATGTCCTCACAGAACCCTTGTTTGCACAGCCGAAACCCTTTCGTCTAAGCTCAGGCTTTGAGTAATGACTGCTTTAAAGAGCACTGAGGCACAAACGTAAGGCCTGAACGAATCTCTGCCCAACTTCAGATGACGCAGCACAAACAACGAGGCCTAAAAAGCTGGAAACCAGTTTGCCTTTCACAACTGATGGGAATGGAAGTTGGCTGGAGGAAAAGAAAACTTTCGTCTGTCAGGCTGTTTGTCCAACATGATGACAGATCCGCGTCACTAAGAGGCATTTAGTCTGTTTGTTCCTGCAGCTCTTTGTGGTGTAACACTTCTGCAAACAAAGGCTGACTGAAGATATCACGTCTCTCTTTACTTCAGGTTTTTTTAATGATCCTCGCATTTCCAACCTAAAGATCTGGGGACGTCACTCAAGAATGTGGGAGCGATGCTGGAATCAAAATGCGGCGGCGTCAAACCAGTCTAACCAAATGACTAGTCTCCCTTTATTGCCTCGTCCTGATTTAAATAGACAAATGTTCTCTGTCATGCTTCACCCTTTGCATAGCCTTGGCTTCCTGTCCTTACTAACCATAATAAACCAAAGACACAGAGCGGTGGGAAACCTTTTGGTAAACTCACATCAGAATCAAGAATTATGTCTTGGATTTAATATTGGTGGAGCTTTCGTGTGTTGTCTTGTTGCTGTGAAAGCTCCTTTGCATGTAGCTGGTGAATATCTGTGAGTTATGATGCAAGATCATTTCAGCTGCTTCGTCACCAGAATGGGCTTACAACAGGAGGTTACACCCAAAGGTTTAATTTAAGATTAAGGCTTGTTAATGGTCAGTAAGAGCAGATGATTTCTAAACCTTAAATATTCTGATTCATCAAAGGTTTCGGAGCTGTCCTCATCTCTACAGGTTATAATGGTTAGTCATAAAGACGGGTACATAAGGTGGTGACGTGATGTTTCCTCAGGTGGATAAGTTTAATGAAAGTGCAGCTTCCTGGAACAGTGGAGGTCAAACTGAGCTTTTAAAAGGTCAACAGAACTTTCTAAGATAAGTGCTTCTAGGATGGTCAGGAAGAAAAATGAGCATGCTTTCTTGACTGCTAAAGACCTTTGGCGAGACTCTGCAGAGGTTTCTGCCAAATATGAGGATCAAAAACGGACCATCCTATGAAACTGAACACATTTTATAAAACAGTGTAGCGCTCTGATGAAGTTACAGTAAACCTTTTTTTAGAAACATGCATGCTTGGAAGAGAAAAGGCGAACAAGGTCTCCAAGGACAGGAGTGGATGAATCATGGTTTGGGCTTGTGTTGCAGCATTTCCCTGGTGGAGGGAGTATTAAATTTAGATAAACACTAACAAATCTTTGGTGCAGGTGCCATAAACAGCAGAAGGTGGCTAAACAGCCCTCAAAACCTCCAATGGGATCACCTCGAGAGAAACTTTATCAAAAATGTGAGGATAGAAATATTACTTGACATAAAACTACACAGTCTGAGCTAATAATACTCGAAAAGTGTCTTTGCCAAAAGGCGTGTTACTAAAAACTGACAAAAAAAATGTGCTGAAACTGTTTGCTTAAGACCCCATTCCTTTTTTTTTGTTTTAAACTGCATGAGTTGCCAATAAAAATATGTAATCCTAACAGAAATGGGGGAAATACCTGCTGTAAACCTACTTACCTAACTGCTGGACGCAACAAACGTTGTGACTCTTTAACGCTTTGCTTGCCAACAAAAGCCAAAGGTGGCCAATAATCCTGTCTTCGACGAATTTTAACGAAACTCACTGGATGAAGATTAACTTCTGGAGTCAGTCCAGTTCAAGATGGCCGCCACGGCTGATCAACATTAGCCAACACAAAAATAGCTCTAACTCAGTAAATTTTACAGATCTTGAGCTAAACTCTGGTGTGGTAGTAGCTGACAGTCATTCACAACACATCCTCTGAGCAAAATTGTATGAGACTGCGCAAAATCTTATTTTTGAGGTTTGACCAATACGGCTACAACTCTGTCCTCTCTCACTAAAAAAGTCTAAAAACTCTGGCATGAGATCCTGGGCCTTTAATTCTTAAAGAAAATGGTTCAACCCCCTGACAACTCGTCTTTAAACTAAGCTGATTTGCGTACCTCGGACATTCAGTGTTTCAGACAATAAGCGTTTGAATTCTGCCTTTCTGACCAGAGCTGTCACACATAAATGCCCTTTTGAGCTGTCATGAAAACAAGTTTAAAGTTTGTGTGTGATGCAAACCCAAGAAACAGCTGATTTAGACTTTAAAATTCAAAATGTTGACTTGTAGATGTCGTGTTTCATTTATTTAATTTGGCTGAAAACATGAAGCCTGAATTTCCCATACAGGTATTTAAATATTTTAATTTTTCACAGATTAAATAAATAAGGACACCTCTCAAGGACACCTACTCCAACCTGTCTGATATGACACATCATGAAGTTAAGTCTTAAAACTATCCATTCCTGATTAATTATAACATCTCCATGAATAGAAGCAGGCTTTGACAGCGTTGGTCGCGTCAACGTCAAGTCCAAAGGTTGAGGTAATCTAAGTGAAGACAGCTGTATTTCCCTGACAACAGTGTAACCAACTCACCCATGTCCTGGATTTTAACTTTGGTGTCGAAAAGAGAGTGGTTCTTCCGACCCAGGAAATGCTGCCGCCCTTTCTTCATCGTTCTGCTTTCTGTGTGAAGACTCAGCCGGAGTTCACTGTTTCATGGTGATCAGCAGGTAAATCCCAGGTAAAAACGCAGTCCAGCAGCAGGTGCGCCACAGAACAAGTGAGTGTGAACTTCTTTCTAGACAGAGTTAAAAAAAAAAAAAAAGGCTCAACCCCCACCCATTGTCCCTTCACTGCTCCTCCCTCCTGCAGGTGAAGCCACATTCCTGCACAGATTACACCTGAGCCTCTCACTGTACTGCTCGGCTTTGATCAACCTGAAACGAGTTTGTTAAAATATGCACCTCGGAGCTGGTTTGACAGGGCCGGGGTGGCTGTGGTTAGAAGGAATCAGACTGATTTAATGAACACATTTTCAAGAACACGGGGTTCCTTTTTTTCCCCTCGTCATCACAAAGTCAACATGTTTTCACTGCCTTATTTTTGTTCTTAGCTTCATAAAAGTCAAACAGTCATCCTGATCATAAAAAAAACTAATTAAATAAAACTTTACTTATCTGTCTAGAAGTGAATAAGGGTCACCTTCTCTAAATTATATCATGTTATTTTAAACAAATGAGTCATTACATTTATATTGGAACACAGTTGATGGGTTTTTCTTCTTAGTGAGATGTTTTTGTATTATAATAAATGGCTTGCACTTGTACAGCACTTTATCTAGTCCAAGGACCCCAAAGCGCTTCACACTACAATCATTCATCCATTCATTCACCCATTCATACACTTGATGCATATCACCTGCTTCCTTTCATGCTAGAGTTTTAAACTGGGATCATCTTATGTTGAGGATTGACGGAGTTCGAGCTGTTTTGGTCAAAACTTGTCAATAAACTTCTGTGGGATTATGTGCATTTTGTTAGCGCTCGAATTATGTGTTATGAATGAGTCTCAGCTACTACCACACTAAATGTTAACTAAATATCTGAAAAAGTTTATAGTGACTTCTGTCTTTGCTAAGGTGGGGTTAGCCGTAGTGGCCATTTTGTAGACATTTAATCCAATAATTGTTTTCTGCAAGTTTGATTAAAACAAATTCAGTGGTCCGTGAGATATTTTGCTAACACAACAGATGAACGAACACACTCGCATTATCTCCCGCCTGTAATTTGACATTAACTCCTGAAGCCTCTTAAATAAAGTACAATAAGATCAAATGCAACCAAAGTTCTGGGTTTGCTGCCACCGCAGTCGACCTGAAGTTAGGCCATTGTCTGTCTGCAAAAAGACAAAAAAAGGAAGTGTTTAATCATTTTTAATGATATTACCCAGTTTCCACTTGACAAATACATTTTTCACTGTTGAGATTGTTCAGCCACAGTTGGTTTCATTACAAATGATCGACAAAGAACCCATCTGAAGTATTTCAGAGCGGTTTAAATGCCGCGCTTCAAGTAACACTTCAAAAAAACGTGACGCCGCAGCTGTTCAAATATCCACCATGTTCATGTAACCAGTCAGCCATCAGTCGTTTCCCTCTTTAGCGACAGTCACAGTGCATCTGTCATGTTCCACCTGAACCCCGGTGTCCTGGAGACGAAACACACCAGTCCGTCCACTTACCGTCTTTCGTGGGAAGTCATCACGCTGGAAAGAGTAAAATGCAAAGAATGCAGCAGCAAGAATCTTTATTGTTCAACCTGCTTGACTGCATGAGATACTGTACTGTTGTAGCTAATGGTTATGCTTTTTCTTTTCTTTATCTACTTATTGCATTATTCTCTTTCGGGGAACAGATTTCTTTGGTTTTTTTCACGCAGTTGATAAAGGTTTTACTCGAACGAGGGAGTGCCTCGATGGGTTAGCGGCCTCTCCTTTTCCTTCCATTTGTTCCTGGATGTCCTGAATGGTTTTACTGGCAAACACTAAAAGTGACTGAAATGATCCAACAAACACCCCGACGGGAGTCTGACTGCAAGGTGGTGGTCCACTTTAATATTTACTGCCACGCAGAAACAGCCTTTTACAGCGCGTTAGAACATTTTTGTACGAGTTTTCGACTCGTTGCTAGCTGTGTAGGATTTAGAGAAGCCCGTGAAGCTGAAGCACCTACGTGGGACAACACGACGGACTCGGCAGAGCTTCCAAAACCCTCCGAGTGTGACGCCGGCGTGCACGGCGTCGTCACGTGCACCAGTGGGAAACAAAATGAGGAAGCCACGAATACTCCTGGAGTCCATTATGGTGGGAAACAAGTCAGGAGGATAAAACCAGAGACGACGAACCTGATTTATTTGTGTGAAGCTGTGAAGACAGGAGTTTGTTTTAGGCGTGCAGACCCATCTTTATGGTTAAAATAGTGGCTGGATTTTCACTTATTGTGTTACAAGAGCCTGTTTCAGTTTGTCAGTACTTCTCATAAGCTGTTTTAAAACTTACATTCATTGTTTTATGGTGATTTATGTCTGTGCAAACATTGTTGTTTATAAACTGTCATAAAATGTCTGACAATGATGTATATATTATTAGTCTGCTATAATAAAAAAAACTTTTTGTGCCTTGTTTTTGGTTTACTAATGTGCATTTCTTCCTGGTAGTTAAACCCCTAAATAAATACCTTTAATAAATGCTTTACTTTCAAATAACAGAAGCAGTAGACTCAAATGAAAGCAGAAGACACCAATGATGAGGAAGAGTTTTTGTTTTTCTAATGTTTTCGTCGTTGCACAATTGATTTCCATACAAGCCGAAAACTCGGTGATTGTTTCTCATGAGAGAAAATGTGGCCGAAGTTAAGATGTTAAGCATTTAAAGGATCACATGTCTTTTGTTAACGCCCGCCTCCCCTTTTCTCCGCAGCTCAACAACCGCTGGATGCGACGTGCAACTTCACTCTTGATGTTTATGTCATTTTTCACACGAGCCACATTCCTGTCAGTGTCGGGTAATTAATTCGGCACGTTCGGACGTGAACTAAAAACTATATGAAGAGAGCGGCTAACACAGGAAGCAGAAGGCCGTGAGTGTTACAGAGTGTCAGAATGGAATTAAAATACGAGGATGTGACTCAAACAGAAAACGAAACCTTCGTGTTTTCTGTTTGCTTTTCGTAGAAAGGAATTTAAAAGTCATTTTCAGCTGGAATTTACTGAACCAAGAGGTTTAAAAAAAAAAGGGGCGAATATGTGAGGCGTGAGCGCAGAGACGTCACAGGATTTCTGTTCGTCTCAGATGAAAACTGGTGACAGTTTCTGCTAACGAGGGGGATTCCTAAAAGACATCAACGCATTTCAAACTTCTTCAGGCCGCACACAAGCCGAGCAGAAATAAAAACTCATTTTGTCAGTAGTTAACGGAAGTTTGCCATCTCTGTTGAAGACGTTTTTTCCTTCATCTCGAGTCTTTTTAGGAAAACTGATTGATTTGATGGAGTCATTTGGTGTGAAGCAGCTGCAGGTAATTGTGATAAAGGTACATTACGCCTTTAATATGGATGACACGCTGCTGCCATCTACTGCTGGACAACATATCAGCAAAGCAATCATGGTTTTAAAAAAAAGATTTTTGTCATTGTCAGTGTACCCACAAAGTAAATAGAACTGTTGGTTGCGTATCGGTAAATAATAAGTTATATTTCTGCTCTGCTGAGCTCAGATTAGTCGTAAATCCGTGTAAACTCGTGTTTTAATATGAGCTCCATCTTATATTATTGTTCCATATTTTCCTTAACTATCAGACTGCAGGTTTACTTGTGGTTCCTAGAGTTCCTAAAACTAGAACAGGAGGAAGAGCTTTCAGTTCTCAGGCTCCTCTCTTGAGGAACCAACTTCCAGTTTCTGTCCGGTTTTCTACTTTTAAGACTTTCCTTTTACATGAATCCTATAGTTAGCGTTGGTTTGGGTTTCCTGAGCTCTCCTTTAGTTCTGCTGCTTTAAGCTCAGACTACTGGAGGACAAACTGACCTCATCTCCTCTCTCTGCTGCTGTCTTTACTCGCTCTACTCTCCATGTTTGAACATGCAGCTATGGCTGTCATTATCCCGTCTTCATTTATTTTGTTTGTTTGTTTGTTTGTTTTTCTTGCCATAGAAACTACACCCGACCCTAAACTCAACTTTAACTTGAGTATTTTGTTTCAAACACTCTGTTAGAAACACTCACTTTGTTCCAGTTTTTTGTTAGCTGCAACTAAAAGACGCCAAAAACGTCCGAGTTCGAACGACATGAAATGATGACGCTGGGCTATCGAGGCGACTCTCAAAGAGTCTGCAGCTGAAAACTTGTCATCCAGTAGCATCAGCTGCATGTCTCAGGTCCTGTTTCAGGTTTTAGCTGGATTTATGTCTTGTTTCTTAAAGACACGACTTTCGGACGCTGCTCATCTGCTGTAGTGTTTCAGGCCTGATGCTTCTTCTTGAACACTTTCCTGTTTTTATGAAGGGACTCGCAGCACGATATGCTGAAATAAGTTTTCAGGTGACAGCTGTTTCCCACCTTGTTGGAGCTAAAATATTATTTTATGTGCTGAACTGTGAACAAACTGTGTCTTTGTGACAAACGTCTGATAACAAAATTTTTAATTAGTTTTGCTGAGTTATTTGTTATGTTTTGACTATTTCATGCTGGTTCATTCAAATGCTGTTTAATTAACTTAATTATTGCCACTGGTTCAACAAAACGGGATTATCTTTGTAGAATGTTATCAAGAATTACCAGCGCTATAAGCAGCAGCAGCTAGCTGTAGCAGTTTCAATGCCGTCGGAGGCACCAGAATAATCCTTTAATGTGAAATTGTTTGTAATGTAAATGTTTTTAAAATAGCGTTTGCACGAACCATCATAAAATATGGAAGTCTGGAAGTTGTTTTAAGACGGAGGAGGTCCACTTTGGTGCTCAGACTAGCCATTAGCTCACCTTTCCTGTCAGAATTCAGCCGTTTCTCCAAACTGAGGCCGTCCAAAGAGCGATCTACAACAGGTAAGATATTCACTCTTCAGTACCGTATCACCTTAAAACGACTGTAACAGTTAAATTAGAGAAAAATTAAAGAAACATTTATCACTGTGTGACTTTATTGATGGATGATTGATGTTAATCCAGCTGCTGATTTGTTCAGATTATTCAGATTACAGCTAGGCTGAAGTATTCTGCCTGCTTCATGGTCGCTTTTTAACCTAAATGAACTCAAACGATCATCTATAGCTTGTGCCTGTGATCAGATCCACACAGATTAGACTCCTGTGACGGCCGGCACGCTCCAAACATCCAAACACCAATCCTTATGTCAGGACCGAACCATTAGCATCACACAAGCTACAGCCACCACGTTACGCTTGATGACGTGAAACCAAACTAGGGAAAGACGGGGCCTGAGGACGAGGACGTGAGGGACGGGCTCTGCGAGGTTTCAGGGCGTGGCCGGTTATTGTCCGCCTCTTATACCACTTCAGGGAAGCTTATTGTGTTCTCTCAAATGGAAACTTCCCGTCCTGCCTCCCGGAGGGATGAATGATGTTAAATAATGTCTGCAGCGTGTGGCATTCAGGGTCCGGGAAATGAAAGGGAAATACGTAAATGTGAGAAGATTAAAGATGAACAAAAAGCAGGACCATGTTTGACGAGGGGGGCTGTTAAAAGTTTAAGGTGCTTATTCTCATCACTTTCCTTTATCACCTATTAGAGCTGCTTCATGACTGGATTATTATCGCCCACCGCTGGATGATAATGTTTTCTCCTGTGTGTGTCGATCTCATCTCATCAACCACTGGATGAATTTTAATAAAAACTAATCACATTAATTTTCAGGGACTTGATTGTCCTGCAATGACTTGTAATCCTCCAGAAAAACGACATGATTTCTATATTTATTGCCCAAGGTGAAGGCAGACGATAATGTTTTGCCCGTGTGTGTTTGTGTGTCTGTTAGCAAAATATTTCATGTACCACTGGATGAATTTGAATGAATTTTGCAGAAATGAATCATCAGATGTACGTCTACAACTGATTAGCCTTTGGAGTCAACCCCATTCAAGATGGCAGCCACAGCTAAATGACCTTTAAAGACACAAAAGTTGCTACAACTCATTAAAATTTACAGATAATGAGCTAAAACTTAGTGTGGTAGTAGCTGAGACTGATCCCCACATTGATATTCTGGGGGTTAATCGATCGAGTGAGACCTTTGTTTGAAATGTTGTTGTAAACTATTTAAAGTCAGTTTTGTTTGTCTGTTAGCAAAATATCTCATGACTCACTGGGCAGATTGTGTTGAAAGTCTCAGACAGTAATCACTGGATGTTCATCTACAACTGATCAGATTTTGGACTTAATCCAATTCAAGATGGCCGCCACAACTAATCCGCATTAGCCAACGAGAAAATGTCTATAACTCAGTCAGCTTCACACATATAGATATCAAATCTGGTGTGGTAGTAGCTGAGAGTAGTCCACAACACATACTCTGAGCGTGACACATTGCAATATCGCAATTTGGGTTAAATCCTTACTTAATCATTAAACTATTTCTCGACTTTAAGGCGCCGGGCGATATGCATTCCTTTAAGCAACGCTAGGCCTTTAATTTAATTGATTTGAACACTTGCAGAAAATAAATAGTAATTAAAAAACAATTCTATATCATTTATCCCCAGGCTGGCTTACAGTGAGAATGCTTCGTGACAAACTACAAAAAAAGGTGTGTCACCTGCGTGACGTCACGCCGCACCTGAGTTTCGGTGAGCAGGAAGAGGAGAAGGGAGGACGGAGCCGAGGGACGAACAGCGGCTGTCCTGGAGTTGTGGCCGACGAATCCCGGCCCAGTTGTTGTTGTTGTTGTTGTTGTTGTCGTCGCTGGTGGGCTGAGTTTGGCTCGCGGAGTTCGGAGCGGGTTCGGACCCACTCGGGACGCAGGCGGCTCCGCTCGCAGCTGCTGGCTGACAGGCCGACAGGACGACTTCCTGCTTCTCTCAGGTATGTTTGTCGCCGTCATTAATCCACCTCGTCAGCTCTGTGGGGTTCAAAGCCGCCGGATTTCTGCCTCTTTTACGCGTCTGAACCGCTTTAAAGGGTTTAATCCGATCCGGTTCGAGGCCTCTCCAGTGTGAAACCGGCTCGAAAGCGGTTTGGGAAAAATCCGGATTTACAGGATTTTTCTTTTTTTCCTTCTTCCTCCAGTCGGAGGACAGTGAACGCACCGCCGCTGTAGCCACACTCCCAGCTCGGGCCGAACCGGGTTCCTGTTCGGGTTGTCGGTCAGGATGTCCATCACCCCGCGGCGGGTCCGCCTGAAGCCCTGGCTGGTGGCCCAGGTGGACAGCGGGCGGTACCCGGGTCTGGTGTGGATGGACCGGGAGGCCATGCGCTTCAGGATCCCATGGAAACACGCCACGCGACACACGCCCCAGCACGAGGACGAGGACACCATATTCAAGGTAATAAATGATTGTTTTTACTGTTTTCTGGAGGAAACATGTATTCTTGTTTTGGACCAGATTGGGGTCAAAGGTCACGTGTACATCCACTCATCATGAACACACTGATTAATTTTGGGCTTTAAATGATCGATTTGAGACATTTTTGGAATGATTATACATCATACACTTAAAAACAAGAACTGGGTGCACAAGTTTGACTTTATTGTGGATTTTTTTCTTAATTCACACAGGTTGAAAAATATATATACACACATTCAGGACCACAGATTTTTATTTTTTCTTATTTTTTGGTATCTATCAAAAAGCTCCTGGATGGTTTATTCCACAAATTTTAAATAGGGTTGAGGTCGGCCCATTAATCCAGTCAGAAACCAGTTCTGGTGTGCGTTTGGGACCCGGCTGCCTCCCCGTTGATTTGGGGTGAAGTTGGAGGATCTGGAGGTAGCGCCACAGCACCATGCTACCACCGTGCTCGACAGATGGTGCAGTGTTCTTAAAAACAGGCATTCTCGTCATTGTCACTAAGCGAGTGAGGCTCAAAGAGGCTGGTCCAATGAGCTTGTAGCCTTCTTCTCTGTTGGTCGGCGCCCTCTCAGTCCGCGGGGATGTGAAGCTCCGACAGTGAAGCCTTGACGCTTCAGCTGCTCCCAGTTCATCCAGGCTCAGTCCTTTGTGTTTCCTGAACATCTTAACCAGTTTCCTCTCATTTGACAGAGACATACGAGTGTTTGTCAGTCCAGTAAGTGCTGTCAGACAGAAACCACCTGCTGCAGTCGATCATGATCACTAACAAGAAGCTGATGTCGAGCCTTTGTCGACCCTTCAGCACCACTTTTAAAAAAAAACATTTTAGATGAAAGCCGGTGTGTGTAATTATGTGTGTGTGGATGAGAGAAAATAGACACGTGCACCCAGTTCTTGTTTTTTTAAGTCATTAAAGCTTTATTTTGTAAATTCATTCCACTCAGTGGTTTAAATAAATTATTAAAATCTCCAAATTAACATTGTATTTAATGATAAGTGTGTCTAAACTTCTGACTGTAGGTGTTTTCTGTCTTTATGTTTAAAAACCATCAG
The DNA here is from genome assembly GCF_001649575.2 of Kryptolebias marmoratus. Taxonomy (NCBI): domain Eukaryota; kingdom Metazoa; phylum Chordata; class Actinopteri; order Cyprinodontiformes; family Rivulidae; genus Kryptolebias; species Kryptolebias marmoratus. The sequence goes on along the minus strand of NC_051433.1, from coordinate 13,881,266 downwards.
TCTTTACAAGTTAAAGTCCACTGATTCTTGTGACCAAATGTCTTGAACATGTCTTTATTATCATATCCTGAACAACGCACCATCAGTCAGTGGGAAGTTAGAGACGGGACTCACAGAAGTCTAAGAAAAATCTCAGCGTGTAATCGATCCGTCTTCTTTGACCACATCCCTTCAGGCGTGGGCCGTGGAGACTGGGAAGTTCCAGGAGGGAGTGGATGAACCTGATCCCGCCAAGTGGAAAGCCCAGCTTCGATGTGCCCTGAACAAAAGCCGGGAGTTCAAACTCATCTACGACGGCACCAAAGAGGTCCCCATGAATCCTCTGAAGATCTATGACGTCTGCGACATCCCGCAGCCTCACAGCAACCAAGGTAACCAGGCGGTTTGAGCGTGACGATGTGTTTTAAGTATCTCCCAGGTTCTCCAGCTGTTTCTTGGCTCCACAGCTCCTTCGGATGCAGGTTCTCACACTCCGTATGATGAGGATCTTGGTGAGGAAGATATTCCAGATACACCGGAGTCTCTTCCTCCTTATCCATCCAATGGTGATTTATTTATTTTAAAAAATCTGTTTCAGCATATTGAACGTAGTTTGATCTGTGTCAGCAATGATTGAATCTGTCCTTCCAGGCACCAGTCCTTCTCCAAATATAATGTGGTCTCCGATGGGATCAGATTCATCCATTCAGCCTCCCAGCTGCCCCCCTTCCAACGATGTGTGGGTCAAAGAGGAGCCCGTCCAGATCTGGCCAAAGGAGGAGCCAGCGGATGTGGAGATGCAACCCACTCCCATGGTTGAGCAGCCCGCCGCTCCTCTTCCCGATCCCACCCTGCATCCGGTTCCTCTCGCCGACGCCTTCTTTGCCTCTCCGGAAATGTGGATCAGTTCCCTCCCAAGTGAGTCCGTAGCTCGTCACGTGGAAATGTTGGCCGACCACAAACACAAGAGGAACAGTCGAGTGGAAACCAAAAGTTTTGTGGGTTTTTTTTGCCAAGATAGAGGTGTGTGAATGATTCCCAACTTGGGGTTTCTTGCCACCAAACAGCGTTGAGGGTGTGCAACGGCACAGAGATCATCAAGGAGTGTTTTGCACAAAATATCTCCGTTCAGTTTACTTATTTAGAGCCAATTCCCAACTAAAGTCAGCTCAGGACAATGTACAAAAACATTCACCTACATTATAAAATGCCAGTTCGTAAAAGTTATCTACTTAATAAGGAAGCCATTAGATTGTGTTTTTGTCACAATCTGCCACCCTGAGCAGCACGTTGACGACAGTGGAAAGAATAATTACGCTCTAAATGATTAACAAAGGTCTGGGTGAGAACTGAAGCGCATCAAACAGCTGTTGCGCTCAGAGCTGCCAAGACACGGGACTTATTGTTTATGAACGGAGCTGGAAGTGGGCCAGTACTCACTGCTGGGCAGTACCGGCACTTCTGAAGTTGTCATAAACCTGCTGGTTGTCAGCGCCACCAGCTCCTGGAAGTCACATTAGCCACAGGAAGTCACGAGCCGTTAAGTGTCGGATGAGCAACACTACGTGAAAAGTTGTTGTTTTGTTTTTTTTAACATGTCTGCCCCTGTCTCTGACCCAGTGACAGACCTGGAGGTGCAGTTCCTGTACCGGGGGAAGGAGATGTGTCCCACCATAACCGTGAGCAACCCGCAGGGCTGCAGGTTGTTCTACGGGGACCTCGGACCCATGGTCAACCAGGAGGAGCTGTTCGGGCCCGTGAACCTGGAACAGCTGCGCTTCCCGACCACTGAGCACATTAGCAACGACAAGCAGAGGGTCTTCACGAGCCGCCTGCTTGATGTCATGGACCGAGGCCTGATCTTGGAGGTCAGCGGTCACGACATCTACGCGGTCCGTCTGTGCCAGTGTAAGGTGTACTGGTGCGGGCCCTGTGCTCCAAACCCAGCTGCACCAAATCTCATCGAGCGGCAAAGGAAGGTCAAACTCTTCTGTCTGGAGTCTTTCCTGAGTGGTAAGAAACTTTGTTAAAGTAAAGCACCAATAAATCAATAAATTTAAACATCCTGGATCCAGATCTGAAAACAGATAAACATTAAAATGGAATCAAAATCTAGAACCTTCTGATTAATTCTTCTTAACAAACCAGACAAATAAAATATACTGGTTAAACCTTTAACTTTTAACTCTTTACTGATGATTTTTGCAGAAACAGCTGTGGTCACGTTGTTTTTCCTTGGCTTTGATAGCTCAGTCATGACCTGAATCTGTAATTTGTGGGATCACAGCTCGTTAAAGGTGAATGTCTTTTACATATTTCCCTTCCTGATCCGCAGGTGTGATAGCTCACCAGCGTGGCCAGACGCCGAGCCCGCCGCAGTACGAAATCAGTTTGTGTTTTGGGGAGGAGTGGCCCGATGGAAGACCCAAGGAGAGAAAACTCATCATGGTCCAGGTGAGAGATGTCCCCGTCCTTTTGTGAACTCTCAGCATGTAAAAGTCCACGAATCCTTTTTTTTTTTTTTAAATTGTTGTTAGAAATGTTCTATAGGGATCATTCATATTTATTTTTTTCAGAACTTTTAGGGTGGAAACAAAGTTAAAACGCAGCAGCTTGATTAATAACCAGTGAATGAAAGGTTGGTTTGTTTTGCAGCTACGGGCGTTTTTCTACCTTTTTCATGACAAACATCAGTTTCTGTTCCTGGATGAAATTTGTTTAACGAGTGATACTGACGAGGCTGCGGAGGTAATCTGGTTGTTGTGTAACTGGAGAGAGTACTGCTTTGTTTGGACAAAATCAAAGTTTTATTGTACAAATGAGAAAAAGCAACATGGGAGACGGAACCACGACATGTCTCAAGTAGATACTAAAGTGTGTGCTGGTACTTTAAAACAAAAATAAGAGTATTTAACTGGCTGATATGTTAATATGATGGTCGTGACTGACAGATGAAGCAGTGTTGTTGCTTTTTTTATCGTTTATAATTTCTCTTTGTGAACCAAGATAAGACGAACACAAAGAAATTAGGTTTTTATTCATAACTTTTGTTTCTCGAAACATTCGATTATCATGTTTCAAAGAGCCAACACATGCAGCGAGTGTTTTTCACGTGAGGACAACATGTGACGCTGGTTCTAAAAGTCGTCACTTTTTTTCCCCCTAAAATCAAGTTGGAACTTATTAGAAAAGACTGACAATATTTGATTGACTTCGAATGTTGTCAAATTGTTTGTTTTTTATTGTGTCTTAAACGTCTGGACTGGATTTTGTGGTTGTTTTTTAAATTTAATGTTTGTTTAGTTGTATAAATGCGGGAAATGTGAGTTTTATAGCATCTGTTTTAGGAAAAACTTCAAGCGCTTTTGATGGTTTTATCCTTTTTTTAAATTTCCTTGTAGGTGTCTACATTGTGGTGTTATCGTTATTTGAATGACAATAAATAAGGGGCTAATCTGATTTTGATTTTTAAAAAAATTAAAGGAAAAATTGCTTCTGAGCTAGAAAACAAGCATGCCAATTACCAGTATTTTTTTTTTTTTAATACAAAATGACAAATTAGTTTTCAGAATTCAGAGGCAAGTATCCAAACAAAAAACTTGCAAATGTTCATTAAAAAGCTGCAAAATGTTTTAAGTATCTTTTAAAAGTTCCCTAATTTGTTTGCCAGTCATAAAGTTTCCATTTTTCCACCAATTGTCTAATGAACTCATTAAGTTGGCCTCATTTACCATCTTCTATGAAAAGGAAAATTACCTGTTCCTTTTCAAACATGATCCAGATGTTTGACAGAAATGATATCGTGTTCATCCTCGGTTCATGCAGAGAGATCGAGATCATTTCCTCCTTTGCTTTGAACACACACTGACCGTCCGTCTTTTGCAGGTCATTCCTGTGGTGGCTCGAATGATCACTGAGATCTTTTCTGGAGACAACACCCGGTCGTTTGACAGCGGCAGCGTTCGCCTGCAGATTTCAATCCCAGACATCAAAGACAATATAGTGACCCACCTGAAGCAGCTGTACAACCTGCTGCAGAACCACCAGGGTCAAGAAGGCTGGGCTCTACCCCCCGGTTCAGGTCTGAACATCGCCCAGGCTCTGCAGAATCAGTGAAGCGGCTCACACTGTGAACTCATATATATATCTCTATATTACACTGCAACTGGGAGTGGCCCACTCTTAGCAAAGAAGTACTTCTGTGTAATCTCCTTTAGAAGTGTGCACAATACTCTGTAGGACTTGTTTGCTTTTTTTTCAGCTTCTTCTTCTTTCTGATAAAGTTGTGCTCTGAATGTGTTTTTTTTTTTAACATGCCTTGAATCCTGCATGGCTCTGTGAGCAGACATTGTGGCTGCATGGGTCAAAGTCCTCCTTTCTACAAGGGTGTATTTATCACAGTTAATCAGTTACAGATATTACCTCGTGTCTTATTTATCCCAACAGGTCTGTGGTCTCATGACCCGTCCTAAAAGCTGTCAGTCATCAAACAGTGAATCTGAATCACTTTGAGCATCACATTTAACCTGAGCTTTGTATATATTTTTGTGGGGAAAAAGTAAATGAGTTAAAGTTGGATGTATATGGATTTTTCTACAAATTATATCTGACTATATGGGCCAGAGGACCCAGTTTATATATAAAAAATAGATGCATTTTTTTCTCTTTTTGACAGCTGTGAGTTTGTCTTCAGTTATTTTAATCTTCTATGTACAATGTCAGACTATTTTTGTACTTGTTTGTTTCAGTTTAAGTGAAATGTTGTATCCTAGCAGCCTTTTAACTCGGATGTTCAGCTTCATGAATTTCTTTACAAATGGATCCCACTGCACTTTAGGTGCTGAATTTCTCCTTCATGGCTTGTTGAATGTATTTACCCTGTGATTGCATGTTTATTTTATCAATAAAAAGACAAAATGACAAAACCCTATGACCTGAAATAACACTGATTCACATGTTGAGTGTGTGTTATTCTTGTACTTGCTACAAAGTGGGGACCACTGTAAGCTTTAAACCAACAGGGTGAGGTCCAGATTGAAAAGTGAGGACATTTCGTGGTCCTCACTTTGTGTGTGTGTCTACAGAGCCCTGCAGCTGACCGGTTGGTGATCAAGGAGATAAAACTGAGTCAACACACAGCTGACCTTGACTGGTTTAGTTAAAATGCTGCAAGCTTTTGGCAGCGCAGAAACATGAACATGTAGTCAGAGTCGGCGCCCGCACACTCTGAGCTGTTGAGCCATTTAGGGCAGGGGTGTCAAGCTCCAGGCCTCGAGGGCCGCTGTCCTGGAGATTTTAGGTTTTTCTGCTCCAACACACCTGATTCAAATGGTTTAATTACCTCCTCACCAAATCGGAGCACGGCAACAATTCATCCATTTAAAACCAGGTGTTTTAAAGCCAGAACGCATCTAAAACATGCAGGAGAGCGACCCCCGAGGACAGGAGTTTGACACCCCTGCTTTAGGGCTATAAGGGGCAGGAAATAAAACTCTGCTGACTAACAGATAAAGGGGAACATGTATATAGAGGAGAAATAAATGATAACCACTGAATTAAAAACAACATGTCAAATCATTTATTTTTACCATTTGCCTGATAAATGAAGCCTGGATCGTAAAACAAGATAATTATCTGAAACAGCAGAAAAATCTACAGAAGAGATCTTGGTATGATCCACTTAGGGTCCAGATGTTAACACAGTGTACATGCTGTTGTGTGACCGGCACTTTAATGCTGAAAACATCAACATAATGAAAAAAAGTTGTAAAGAAGAGTGGGTCAAAACTTCCGATTAATGTGAGAACAAAAAAGTCACACAGACGATGACAGATTAAGTTCTTCTGTAAGTTATTCAACCATTGATCTGTTTTCCACACATTACTTCTCTATTTTTGGCTTGGATTTTAGTCAAATAATAAAATCTGGTAATCTGTAATTAATTGTTGCTCAGCGGATGTTGCATCTACTTAAATTGATTATGTTTTTATTTAAGCTCTGGATTTGTAGGGTGTGATTTTATTACGGCTGTATGGTATTTAACTGGATTAATTTTCCACCATTTTATTACTTAACGCGCCATAATGCTGTCATTGCCCTGGTGTTTAGCCACAGTTAATAATGATTTTTCTGGATGAGTGTAAAAAGAGCTTTCAGTTAAAATTATCTGTCTGTTCTTGATTTTCACCCAGTTCACCGTTACTTTTGAGACCTTCTGAGTTAAAAATGGTTGTGCTGTTCCCTTGTTACATCAGAGAAATTTCTCTCTGGTTAATGTTTAGCTTTGTGAGCTCAGGGAACATAAAAGCTGAGAGCTAAATGAAGAGATAATGCATCAAAGACATTAGACTGAGAGAATAAAGACGCTATGTTTATTAGTTTTCTTGGTTTTGTTTGTTTTCTCTTATTGCTCTCTTTCGTTTGGGTCCTAAACATCTTGAGTACACACAAAATCAAAAAAGGTTGGACATTATGGTCCATTTTTCCCAAAGGGGCGTAGATGTTCTCTTTTAAAGTCCTGGAAACTTCAGGGCGAGGTGTCTTCCTCAAAATCTCCTAACCTTTGTGACCCCGCCCTCGCCTGAGACGACTCGCTTCTGCGCACAACTCTTAGCTCCTTACAGTGGACCTTGTCCTCCTCCTTCATACGGAAGCTTGGGTCCATGTTGTCGTGGCTCAGGGTTAAACGATGAACTGAAAAACTACTAAATAGACATTCAACTGCTGAAAATTAGAGGTAAGAGTTTGTGATGCTTTCAGCTTCTTAACTTCCAAATTATTTGACTTTTATTGTATAAATGAGTTGTGAAAGCTTGTTAAAAGTCCAGATTATGACAGTTACTCAACAGCAAAGTTATTACAACCTAATGCTCTTTATATTCACAATAATTAAAATAATCAGAGACTATTCAGAAATCAGGTAGGACACTTGCTATGTTCAAAGGGTAAAATATTCTTTTTTTTAAAGACACAGCCATGACGGCAGCATATTGAAGCCATTGTGTGCTGAATCAGAGTTTTGTGTTGCCATTAAACCACGAGCAAAGACCCATTGTACTTCAAAAATGTGTTTTAAGTTTTGTTATTTCTGTCAAAACCCAATAAAAAAACTATTTTTTTTATTAGCCTTATACGGGAACAACACGCCTATGGAAATGAGTGATTTATGGATTTATTTCAGATCTATAAATAGCATGTCAGTGTTATTTATGGCGTGTTGTTCCTGTCATACGTAATCCTGCAGGTGTGTTCAGCCAGGATGTTCAGAAGTGACAGCACCGTCAGCTTTGAGACCAGAAGCTACACAGGATCCATCCAGTCCAAGTATGTCATTTACATAATTTACTGATATTTCTGCATTCATAGCTTTACTCCTAAACTCAGATATGTTGTTGTTTTCATTTGTGATACAGTGGGTTTTCCAATATGGATGAGACCTCGTCACAAATATCGAGTGTGTCGAAGCCCAGTGCAAAATCAATCTATAGTAGGTTAACACCACTGCTCCAAAAAAGAGGTTTTTCTTATTTATTCGTTTAAAAAAAAAAAAACCTCTGGCTTTGCTTTGTGGTCCAACAGTGCAGAGGATGAAGTATGCAGCCTCCGTGAACAAGATGCTGGAGAAGTTTCAGTACAAAGTGGATGTAAGATGACTTTAAGATGCTTCTCTGAACCACGCCGAGCTTGTCGCTCACCCCCTGGCTTTTGCGTTGCAGCACTTGTTCACCTGCGACCTGGATGGGAAGGATCTGAGGAACATCAGCGACTGCGTGGAGCGCCTGAAGCTGCTGAACCACATGGGCCGGGTGTGGGGTCAGAACATGCTGCTGGAGGTGCACGGCGCCGAGCTGCGGCTCTCAGACATCGAAACAAAGGTAACAGACACATGTCCGTATCTGCAAAATCACCAGAGTTATAGCATTTTTTGAGTTGGCTAACGTTTTCAACAGATTAACCACAAAAATGGCTATAATTAAATTTTACAGATGTTGAGCTAAATATTGGTGTGGTAGTGGCTGAGAATCATCCCTCAACACATACTTTAAAAACTAACAGCTTTTTTAAACCTTTAGCATTAAGGTGGGAGATTCCTTCAGAGGATTCTGTTGTCATTTCAACGTTTTCACAAGCAAAATGTGGGTTTTTAGTAAGACGTCTGTTTACATTTCCTCTCAATGTTTAAACTCTGGGAACCTAATCTAATTTATGAACAAAGCCACGTGAGTTTGCCATAATTTATTTGAAAACCAGACAGCTTTAGGAGATTTTTGAGCAAATACCACAAAAAAAGCCTTTTCTTCAGGACTTGTCTTATTCACTCTATTTGAAGGGTTATAGGTATTAAAATAACAAACAAGGATTCAAACAAAATTAAGAACAAAAAACAGTATTCTAGGACTCAACAAGTGAACATATAAAGAGTAAAAGTAAATAATAGTAGTTTATTTAAAAGTAGTTGTTAAAAGATGAGAAAAAATAAATACTGGACAATTCCAAAGCAATAAAATTAACAGCAGATTTCAACTAAAGAAAGTGGAAAAACAAAGGCTTCATCGAGCAGTTCAACAAATGTACATTATTAGATTTAAACCGTATCTCTTTTTCTGATGTTAATAACCTAACCTCTGAACAAACCTGCACTTGTGACAGTAGTTTAGATATAAACACTCAGTTTGTTTTTGTGTTTTTTTTGTCCTCAGGAGGAGCTCGAGTCCATCTCTCTCAGCGAAGTCCAGGAGCTGAAGGCGGAGCTGGACCTCGAAGTATTTAACTCTCTGCTCATCGTGTCCGTTCAGAACCCGAGAAAACGCACCACAACCATCTTCATGTTCCAGTGCGATGAAGTCAGGGTGAGCACACACACACACACACACACACCTGAACATGGCTGCTATCACATCTGAGGAGAAAAAAAACAACAACAAAGTGAACATTTCTTCCTATTTTTAGGCTGATTATGTCAAAAAGAATTTAACCCGAGCGCTGATGGAGAGGAAAAACGACCCACGGGCCAGGTATGGTAACACAACTGAGCACAAACACTTCAGAGTTTATGAATTTGTAAATTTTCATTAAAGTGCTTCTCCTATTTTTTGAAGCGGTTATGCAAAAGTTACAAACAAAAAGGAGAGATCCAAAGATGAAGTTTATATACCACCACCGAGGCACGCTGCTGGAAACGGTAAGATTTACTTCATCAGTACAGAAATGTCCTTTCATTGTCAAATAATTCAACAGGATGTCACCTTTTAAAAATACGTTTCAAATATTTGAAATAGGCTGCAGCAAGTAGACAAACTAAAAGCTTGTAAACCTCTTTAAAAAAAGGTTTTCATTTGTTTTGTTGAATTCCAATCAGCAGAAATATTTCACTGGTTTTAGTTTCTGCTTGTCCTGTTTTTTGGTTGTGAGCTTCACATCATGACACTCCCTCCTCTGTGCTTCACTGCAGCTGTTTGGCACGACTACAGGTTTGATACGGAGTTGCTTCAAATGTGAATCATAAAAGTTTATTTTTATTGCAGGGAGTTTCTGCCTCTGCTGTCAGTAGTCTAAATAATCTGTTTTTGATTGTTCATAAACAGAACCGGTACACTTGGCAAGTTGAAGGGATAGTTCAGATCTTTTCGGGTGGCGTTCTGTGGAAAGGTTATGAACGATTAATGTCTTACCTGTTGAAGACGGCCATTTAAATCACCTCAATTTGGAGAAATAGAGTTTAATTCATGAGTTAACAGCTAAACATTCATACAGACCGACTTTGGTGATGTCGTTTTGAATTGTTTGACATGAGTCACAAACAAATCAGCTCACGGCATCTTCAGCAGCTCCACACTGTTGTTTTCTTCCATTTTTGGTTTGGCTTGTTTGCCCAGGAGAGTATGATTCTCTCGACCCCGAACTGGACCTGCCTCCGTACGACGAGGAAGAGGAGGACCGAGCATCTCACAGGAGGAAGAGCCAGTCACCTCAGCCCTCCACCCCGCCGCTCCCTCCCCGCTCGTACACAGAGCTGGACAGGAACGTGGTGAGTTTTATATCACAGTGGAACCGTGAAAGCTGTAAGTTAAGTCATCTTTTCACTCACACACTTATTTATTTTTTTTTTTTTACTTGCAGGATATTTTGAATCACATCATAAACGACATAGAGCTCTTCATTGGGAAAGTAGCTGCGATAGAAGCTAAAAACGGAAAGAAGAAGAGAAAAAAGAAAAAGGGAAAAGGTAATTGAATATAAGCTCGTTAAACGTGGCATAAAATGCATTTTTACACACACTTATGTGCATGTGTGCTGTATTTTATCTGGTTTTAGGTGCAGATGGCATGCCACCCAATGAAGAATTTGCAGAATGTCTTCATAAGATCAAAAGTGGCTTCAACCTGCTGGTTTGTGTCTTCATTTACACGCATACGTTTCATCCGGTGAGGTTTATGTTTCCTCTCTAACGCGTCGTTATGTAACTTTTTACAGGGAGAGCTCAACGGAAAGATCAGTAATCCAGGCGCTCCTGACTTTGTCCACTCCCTGTTCTCTGCTTTGCAATTTGTAAGTGGCTCTAAACGTTTTTATAGTTTTATTTAATTGTCGTTTAAGGCAACTTCCCTATTTTTTATCTTCGTACTTGTCTTTATATAACTGGATTGTGCAGCCTGTGGACAAAAACACAATGTCCTTTTTCTGTTTTTTGTGTTTGAAGACAAAGAATTAAACCAAAAAGACTGAATTTTATTGTTTCTGTCAGCGAAACCAAAGAAATGTGTCACATATTTGTGTTTTTGTGAGAGGCTGCAGAAAACAATGTGACGAAAGATCTAAATTAAAATTGGTTCTTTGCAAAGTTATCTGTTCAGTGTTGAAACAACGCTGGTTGACACCTTGGGTTTAGGAGCCTGAATGATTCATGGGTCAGAGGTAAAAACAAAATAACAACAAAAGATTCCTCTGAAAATAGTCAAATACTGAATTAAAAAGTAACAAGCAGTACGTCGGGGTCTTGAATGGTGAATGTTTTTATTTTCAAGATGAGTGTTTTTCTCAACTGGAATTGAACAGAGCATCCAAATATACATCCTTTAGTGTTAATATTGCTTGATTCCAAGAACTAAAGCATCAAGAGAGAGACTCAAACAGGGTTTCTCTATAGCGACCTTACTAGACCAGTGGGGTCCAACTCTGGTCCTGGAGGGCCACCATCCTGCATGTTTCTCTGCTCTTCAGCAGTTAATCTCTCAGTCATTCAGATCAGGTGTCAAAGCAGAGAAACACCTAAAACATGCAGGATGGTGGCCCTCCTGGCCCAGGATTGGACACAACAGGCCCAGACGTATCCACAAACCAAAATAGATGTCGGTACATCCCCTTTTTTTCAAGTTATCCAGCTTAAAAGGTCATGGATGGACATATGGAGGGTATTTCCAAGACCCTTCTTCGCGTTGTGACGGGGGACAATGAACAAGCAGCCTAAAGTCCAAAACCAAACTCTGAAAGATCTTCAGAAACAATATAGAACTACTGACCTTGTTTACTTTAAAAGGCTCATTGGAAGCAAAGTACAAAGAAACTGCGGTTGGTTTAAAACTTTTGCACAGTGCTGTATGTCAGCGGCTCATGGGGGGCTGTGATCTGCTTTTATTTCAATAAACCTTGCACCTGCTTCAGCAGAAAGTCCTGCTGCTCTTTTGTTGACAGGTTGTCCATTTGTCCCCAGGTGGTGTCTCACTGCTCTGAAGAGCTGCCTCCGACCATCGTGGCGCCCCTGCTGATCCCTCAGTCTATCCGTCTCCTGAGCGAGGAGGCGACCACGGAGGAGGATCAGCTGTGGCAGTCTCTGGGTGACGCCTGGAACATCCCCAGGTACGATAAGACGTTTCGAGTCCCACGAGCCCACAGAACGTCGACACCCACGTTAGAGTTACTGCCATGAGCTGATGGGCACGTATGGTTTTAGCACCCAATGGCCAGAGGATGATGAGGACATCCCAACGTACACCCTGGTGTTCTCAGACGGATGGCAGCCCCCTGAAGTTTCAGCCACCCCCCCGCCGAGCTACCCCGAGAGCAGAAAGCAGAGCCCGCGACCTGCACCGAAGGCAAAACCTGCACCAAGCCCTCGACCTGCTCCGTCAGGAGGGTACAGCAACAACAAACAGGTGAGGACTGTTTCTCATCACGTGCTCTGAGTCTTAGCCAAGAGAAGTAAAACAAAAACACCAGACTTTTGCTTTTCTGCACAGAGTCCTCCCAACTGGAAGCCGCCGCCACCTCCACAGGAAGCCCGGTATGACTCCAACATCCCCGATTCCACTTCAGGCTCACCTGAAGGCTTCAAACTTTAACCCTCTTTTTTTTGTTTGTTTTGTTGTGTTTTTCAGCCCGATTCAGCTCAAACTCCAGGACATACGAGTGAAGCACAACTTCATCTCGAGGAACAGCAGAGAGCTCACCGTCAGGAGAGGAGAAATGGTCGAGGTGAAGAACGGCTCAGTCCAAAGGCTTTTATTGAGACGGAAAGGCCAATCCAACCAAACCCACGTTCGGTTTCTGTTTGTCCGCAGCTGCTGGACATGTCCAAGCAGTGGTGGAAAGTGAGGAACAGCAGAGGGGAGGAGGGACACGTTCCCAACAACGTCCTGGAATTCTCAGACGAGCAGCCCGACATGGTGGTTACCGCTCTGAAAACACACTGAAACTAAAGCAGGAGCTCAGGAGTCAGAGCTGCAAACAGATAAAGCAAAATGAAAAATGAGTGTTTGTTTTATTTCCTCAGCGAATCGAAGCCATTCCCATCTTAACGAGGAAATCCAAACCACCAGAAGTGAAAGCCTGGCTCGAAGACAAGGGATTCAGCCAAATGTAGGTCATAAACATGGTATTTCACCCTGATAAGGGTTTCATTCATTCACTTCACTTCAACAACGGTGAGGAAACATGTCAAGCCTGATGTAACTGATTCGTACGTGATTTTTAGTTAAAAATTAGCCTCAAGTGAAACATTTACAGCATCAAACAGCAACGTCCAACACGATTCAAACCTGTTTTTTACGTCTTAAGAACCACAATGCCTCTAAATCCTAAAGGTGGGTTCATGAGAAGTGAAGAAATGGGCTGACTGCGTGACGATAATCTCCTCAGTTTCTTCTCCTAGTACAGGGGTAGGCAACCCTGGTCCTGGAGGGCCACTATCCTGCATGTTTTACTTGTTTCTCTGCTACAACACACTTGATTTGAATCAGCGTGTCATTAACAGATTTCTGCAGAACATGAAGAGGTGATTTAACCACTGAATCAGGTGTGTTGGAGCAGGGGAACAAGTAAAACATGCAGGATAGTGGCCCTCCAGGACCAGGGTTGCCTACCCCTGTCCTAGTAGCTTCGACAGCCCCATCTGGACACAAGGTCCGGGCAGAGCTTGTTCTCTCAGAGGTACACATCAACTACTGTGTGATCGGGCCGAAGAGTGGAGTCAGGCGGCTCTCCGTGGCTATCCCTGTTGGAGGGCGAAGTACGGCCCGGCTGGGAAGCACAGAACTCGTTCCTTACGTTCGCTCGTTGTTGTCCAGCGTCTGTCGGAAACGGTGGCGGTCTCTTCGTGATAAATGTGCAAAGGCCAGACAACGTTGACTGCCCGTTCCCGCGCTGTGGTAGACGGGATGGGTTTTACCAAGAGTTCTGGCTGCGGTTCTGGTGGAGTATGAAATGTCCACAAGAACCCACGAGACCGAGAGCAGATTTCTCCCCTTCTCACGGAGCCTTAAGAGCTCAAAAACAACTGAACTGAGGAGTCCAGCTATGCAGTTTGACATCCCTGCATGATATTGTTGCAGAGTTAGAGCAGGGACAAGGCTTTCACAAAGGGGTCATTAGGGTTGAAATCAATAGGGATCATCCTTGACCCATGAGGCGCCCAGCTGTGCAGTTTGAGACATCAACTTAGAGTTTGGATTGTCCAGAGACAAATGGACAGACAGCACCATACCCATCTTAAGACAGGTGTTTAGAGGTACGGGTGGATTATCCTCCCTAACTCTAACTATGTGCTGTTCTAAAGGCCGACTGAGGACACCTGGTCTCATTTCCAGTTTGGTTGTTTCACACACGAGCTTAGCTTGGCGTCTGGATATTTTTCTGTCCCCTGCAGCACTGTCCGCTGTCTCGGCGTCCTGAGTGGCTCGCTGCTGCTGGGGATGAGCCGGGAGGAGCTGAAGATGGTGTGTCCAGAGGAAGGAGGACGAGTCTTCTTCCAGTTACAGGCAGTCAGATCCGCCTTGGCCGTAAGTCACAGACCTCAGACCAGCGTTCGTCGCCGTCGTCGTCCTGCCGGTTTAAACTCTGACGAGTCTTTTTTCTTTTTTTTTATTATCACGCAGGACCTCAGTTAGGAGACGCCGACAGAGAAAACATCACAGTGGACGGAGGGAACGAAATCCGCTTGGATCAGACCTATACTGGACAAAAACTGTATGATTTAACCAAGAAAACACGAGGTTTACATGCTGCATATAGTCACTTTTTAGAAAAAAACAAAACAAATTCCACGTATTGTACCAGATAATAAAAATGTCACCCTGAAATATAAAAAACATCCTGAAATTAGTCAAAATGTAAACCAATCAAGACTCTGTATGATAAAAAAAAAAGTAAAGTATGTTGGTAAACTTAATAAAATGCTCACACAGTAATAATGGAGGCCTCGTCTCTGTATCTCTGTGATTATAATCCGGGCGACGTCCGAGCCGGAGTGGCGTCATCTCCCGAGGTTGCCGCCGGGATTTGAACCCCAAACTCCTGATCGTCCTGTACTGAAGCGGTGCTGTGACCCCCAAACTGGACGAGCGGCTCCAGCAGATCCCGGGAACAACCTCAGAGATCTCTGTCCAGAAGAACGAAGTCCCAGGAACAGCTAAGATACTGAGCAGAACCCTCAGGTTCCCAGGCCTCTGGTAGTGAACCCGAGCTTGAAGCGGAACATCCCATGTGGAACAAATAGGGCGAGATGAGTTTTTTTGATATAGTTTATAGTTCTGTCTGCCATTTTACAGGTCAGTTTTGCATTTTAAACGTCTTGAAGTGTGACTTTTTCCCCCTCGACTAAAAATAAAAAGGTTATTTTCTTGTTTCTTCCAAATGTTTTCCACCTTTATCAATTAAAAGAACAAACATCCTGACATCAGGATCGTTCTGCACATCTTCAGAATTACTGGTTAATCAGTTTATAGCAACCTGATAATGAACATAAATCATAGAATACATTAAACAAAGCGTATCATACTAATCAGGCCTAAATCTGTCATCAGTTTCTTATTACAGTAGAAATAGTTCCCTCACGTCGTCTGAAAAAGTCTGACCTACAAGGACGTTTTCTCGGAGAGTAACTCAAAAATAAAGAAAGAGTCAAATCTGTCCCAGATGTAGTGAATTAACATGCTTTATTGTTTTATTTAGACATGATGCACAAACCTCAGTCTGTAAAATGCTGGCAGTTCATCTCAAGCAACAATAAGGCTACAGATTAATGTGCATCGGATTCCAAACATAAACCTTCATCTCTGAAAAAAGTGACACGACTGAGTGAGAAGAAAAAACAACAACTGTCCTGAAGAAGAGGCGTGTTTTTAAAGGAGCAGGCAGGAATAAATCATGATGAACACGAACAAAACGTTTATGCAGAGGAAACTATGAAGGTATGAATATGATTAATGTTTGTTTTGGATTTAAAATTGTGATTTATTGAGACAAATCATTCATTTCCTTCCTAAATGTACATCTAAAACTATTTTTATATTCATAAATGATTGACATATTTATTTGAGGCCTTGAGAAACCTTTTTTTTATTCTTAATTACTGATCGGACAAAAGAAGGTTTTTGTGTTATTAGAGCTTTTTTAACCCATTTTCAAAGGTTAACGGAAGAAATTAACGTATAAGCAATGATTAAATTGCAACAAAGCTGTTTGTGAGGACAATTAAACGTACCGATCATCACTTGTGAGGTAGGATGCACTGAAGTGGTGGAAGGAAGAAACGGAAATCAACAAGAAATAATGAGCGTGCAGCTGAAACTAAAACAATCAGGTTCTTTTTTGAAAAATGAGCTCCTTAAAAAAAGAAAAACGGAACAGCATTTACAGCGACATGAAAAACAGTAAAAGAGCAGAACTGATTTAAAGGCGGAATAAAAAGGAAAAATAACCAAAGTTTTCCAACAGTGAACTGAAAAAACTAAAAAAAATTACAATTTCTACACGTGGGTGACTTTAAATGAGGAGTCCCCGCCATCCGTGAACCTTTTATTTGCATTAAAACAGGAATTTTAAGGGAAACTTGCTACTGTAATATTAAACAGGCAGAGCAGGCACTAAAATATCACCCCTAATTACTTGTTAAAACCCAACAATAATAAAATTATAGACAACAAAACTTAGTTTGATGACATAATGCTCATCCACAAAAACAAAGTGTTATCTCTAAGAATAAAATACTGGAAATATTAAATTTCTTCTCCCTTATTAGTCTCTAAAAGCCACAAGGATTAAATCTAACGGACACGTAAACGGCACACAGCTCCAAGGATCCTTCGGTACGTGTTAGTTTTTAATCCTTCTCGTTCAGGAAGCGAACTCAAACACATTTTAATACTTTGCGGTGATCGTTTCTTTCGCCTCGGGCCACAGAAACGACTCGATCCGAAGCTCGCAGCTCAGTGAGGGAGGCTGTGACGGGTCTGCGATGCAAAGAACATGACGCCGGGTCAAACAAAAGTTAAAAAAAAAAAAAAACTGCTACAGAACCATGCGTCGATCCTGGCCGCGTCCCGGCGCGTTTGTGAACGCCTGTCAGTCATGCAGACATGCAGTAAAGCAGCGACGCCATCCTCGGGAGCTTTTAAAATGAAACAAAGTTTTTAAAAAACGGTGCGTTTGCGGCAGAAACGAAAAGGCACTGTGAGGTTCGAGCTCGGTGCTGCTGGGCGGGTTTAGTGCATGCGGCGGGAACGGAGACGGTGGCCCCCGGCAGAGCGCCGCGGGCGTGCAGGCGCTGAGAGGTAACGGCGGCGGTTCGTTCGCCTTCGTTCGTGCTCCACGGTGTCTCCTTTCAAGTCTCGGCCGCGCCGGGAACGAACGGCTAAACTGACATTTATTACTGGGAATAACTTTCAATGCAGCGAAATTAAAAAAAAACAAAAACAAAAGCATGTCAGGAATGTCCCCTAGAGTCCTTCTAAACTGGTGTGTTACTTTCTGGTCACAGAAGATCGATTCTGATTGTGCAATTTAGCAAATAATCTCAAACCGCACCAAGCATCAAACATGGCTGATATTCAGTGCTGCAGGACGGAGTTCAAAAAACAAGAAAACTAACAAAACGTTGATAAAGTTAGCAGCCGTGCAGGTAAGTTCGACCTCTAACCGTGATCCCAGTGCACTGTTTCACATCTGCCTCCAGAGTGGTTTGTTCTTATGGTGTACAGAGAACAGGTCCACTAACAGAGCAGCAGCACAAACACGTTCTCCTGCCGTTTCATCCCAAAAACACTGACAGTAAACCAAAACGAGGGCAGAGGTCGAAACTGAAGATTAAACTGAAATCATTTCCGTCCTACAGCACAAATGGAAAGAATGCTGGAGCTCAAATCGTCTGATCGCTCTGAAAAGTGCAGCGAACTTCTGCTCTGACACTTGGTGGGGTTTAAAGTGTAAAGAGGCCAAACAGCAGGATCGCTCCGGCATGACGCGTGCTCTGCGTCACGCCGTGTGGCTCGGGGGGGGGGGGGGTTCTCAGCATTGTCCCGGAAGCGGACCCATGGTCAGAGAGTCCTCCTCGTCGATGGCGTCCATCTCGTCCGTGCGCACGGCGTGAGTGATGAGGTGGAGCTCCTCGGTCAGGGTCTCGAAGCGGTACGCCACGCGGATGTCGGGGACGTTGGTGCGGCGGATGTCGTTGCTCTCGGGACCCTCCAGATAGTAACTGGGGCCGAGCCAGTAGCTTTTCACCTGGAGGGGGGGGTTAAAGAAGCTGCGTGAGCGGGAAACTGAAAGAAACAAACGACCAGCTGCCACAGAGCTTTACTTCAGTTGTTTTGAAGTGTGTGTGTGTGTGTGTGTGGACAGGAGAGTTTCTCTGTGCGCTCAAAGTTGTGAGGAAACGGACAAATTTCCCCGCTGCAGTCTCATCTGTAACGAGTGATCAGTAAGCTGTGTGGCTGCATTTTGAGCGGCCAATTTCTAAAAATCACGGCTCATCATATATTCATCATATTCTTGGACGCGGACATTACCTCGCTGCCCACATCGTACCCACTTCGGCAGCCCCCCCCACACACACGAGTTTAGGATTTAAAATACAGGGGTATCGGACTTCCGGTTATGGCGTCTGACTGAGCAGCTGCAGGGCTCTGAGCTCCGACCAATATACCCTACATTTAGATATCTAGACCACTGCTAATATATTTTTTGTACGAGCAAACTCTCTGGGATTCAATTCAACCTGCCAAGATGCCGAGTAAACACAAATTAAAAACGAAAACTACCAGCAAAGAGGGATCCGAAGGCGAGGCTAGCAGCGAAGTGGAAACCGAGCACATGGAGGAAGCTAACGCTAGCTCCCGGACTTCTGAAGCTAACCTCCTGGAAGCAATTCAAGCCTTGAAAACTCACTTTACCACGCAACTACAGGAAATTATAACTTCGAATCAAGAAATTAAAGACACAATTGGAGTATTCCTCGAGAGGCTTACCTCTGCAGAATCCCGCATTAGTAACCTGGAGGACGGCGTCGCCTCGTTAACAGGCAAAGAAACATCCATACAAAAGAAAATCCAGGATCTCGCTTTGAAGGTAGACGAGCTTGAAAACAGAAGCCGGAGATCCAACTTGAGACTCGTGGGTTTACCCGAAAAGACAGAACAAGGGGACACCGCTGCTTTTCTGCAGATCTGGCTGATAGAGGTCCTGGGACGGGACGCGTTTCCATCCCCCCCCATTATCGAGCGGGCCCACAGGCTGCAGGGCCAGAGTGTTCCAGGCGGCCCGCCACGCGTGATCATCATGAAATTCTTAAACTATCAAGACAAGATGAGGGTGATGACTGCAGCCCGTCTGAAAGGAAAGGTGATGTACAACGGCCGCCATGTGATGTTCTTCCCTGACCTATCCGCGGAGGTGGTGAAACAACGGAAACAATACGACCAGGTGAAACAACAACTCCGTAATCTAAATATAAACTTTGGGCTGATATTCCCAGCAAAGATGAGGATTTTCCAACGCGGCAATCGCTTCCTCTTCCACACGCCAACGGAGGTGGAGGAATTTATACAGAAAGCAAGACAACAAACTGACGGGTAACCACACTTACACGCTTGATGGCGTAAGCAAGGTTTAATAAGGATCAATATTTCATTTGATCGGTGATCCTGGACAATACACATTTCGACTAAGTCTCTCCCTCATAGCGGTGGGGAATAATTCTTGGTTACAATGGTCGGGGTTCGCAGTTTAATGTTGTGGTGCGAGTTGTTTAAGCAGACGTTTTTTCTGCTCCTGTTTTTCTAGGATCAGTAGCATAGCCAAGTCACAGAATAGAGGGGGAAGGGAGTAGGAGATTCCCACTGGTGGGAAATCTCAGGAAAGTCTTTTGTGTTTGTAAATGTTCAATGTTTTCAAGGTGCAATGTTCTACAAGTTGTAAATTGCAAGTTCGTACAGTTGAGACAAAAAACAGAAAGAGATGATATATTGACATTAAGCAAATGAGTACGGAGTCCGTTGTTGATGTGATCTCCTGGAATGTAAGAGGCCTTAGGAAATTGATCAAACTCAAAAAAGTAATGAATAGACTTAAACAATACCATCCAAAACTGGTTTTTATCCAAGAAACACACTTACTTACAACCGAAGTTGCACGACTAAGAAGAAGATGGCCGGGTCAAATACTTTCTAGCTCATTTTCTCCACACTCTAGGGGTGTGGCAATTCTTATTCATAAATCTTTACCTGTTTGTATAAAAAAGACTATCATAGATCCTGCTGGGAGATTCATAATAATCCAAGCCTCATTGATGAACCAAAACTTAATTTTGGTTAACCTGTATGGTCCTAATATAGATGACCCTGATTTCTACAATAATTTGTTTCTCTCTATTACAGCTTTCCACGGTGATGTGATCTTTGGTGGAGATTTTAATTGTACGTTAGATCCGAATCTCGACCGATCATCAGGTTTAGATTTGTCCCACCCTAAAAGTAGACGGGTTATTCAACATTTTATGTCTGAACTAAACTTAAGAGATATCTGGAGAGTACAGAATCCAACAAAGAAAGAATTTTCTTGCCACTCAACCACTCATAATAGCTATAGCCGTATAGATTACTTCCTAATTTCAAACTCCTTGGTTTCCAGAACTAAGAGTTGTGCCTACAAAAGCATATTGATCTCTGACCACTCACTATGCATGTTTAAATTTTCACCCATAATTGCGTTTAATCGTAATCCTATTTGGCGATTAAAACCCCACTGGTTGCAAATTCCCAAATTTCTGAAATTTATTGAGATAAATATTGATGATTACTTCAGCCTTAATAAATCTGAGACTACAGCATCTATTAGATGGGAAGCCTTTAAGGCTTTTATACGGGGTCAGATGATAAGCTACACAAAAAATAAAACTAACAAAACTGTCATGGAAATGCTAAAACTTGAAGAACAAATAAAAGAGACTGAGCTTGAGTTAAATCTAAAGGGCTCTAAAGAAAAGCAACAAGAATTGCTAATACTGAGAGCAAAATATGACAAACTATCCACTAACAAAGCTTCATCAGAGATATTCAGATTGAAACAATCCTACTATGATCAGGGAGAGAAGGCAGGAAAACTTCTAGCGTGGCGCATTAAGGCTTTGCAGAATGAGAGGGCAATAAATGAAATTATATCTGAAAATGAAAATACTACTGATCCTCAAAAAATTAATGATCTCTTTAAAGATTATTACTCAAAATTATATACGTCTAAAGGGCACATACCACAAGCATCACTTGACTCCTTTCTTAATTCTGTAAACATCCCCACACTTAGTGAAATAGCTAAATCGGATCTGGATATGCCAATATCTATAGGTGAACTCTCAAATGCAATAGACAAACTAAAATCAGGAAAATCACCTGGTCCAGATGGGATTCCTTTGGACCTATATAAAATATTTAAAAACAAATTACTGCAACCCCTCTATAATATGCTGTTGGAAAGTTATACCATTAAAGAATTACCTCCTTCCCTACGTAATGCAATCATAACAGTCCTACCTAAACCGGGAAAATCTCCCACTAGATGCGAATCCTTCCGACCAATCTCACTTATAAATTCTGATGCCAAAATAATATCTAAAGTTCTAGCAATCAGGCTTGAGAAATTTTTACCATCCCTTTCTGACCCTGATCAGAACGGATTTATAAAGGGGCGGCAAGCGCATCACGGCATCCGTCGTGTGCTGAATATAATTCATGCTAAATATGAACACCCTGATACAGCTTTGCTTTCACTTGATGCAGAAAAAGCATTCGATAGAGTGGAACATAATTATCTCTACAAAGTTCTCTCTCAATTTGGTTTTGGTAGTTATTTCATAAACTGGATTAAAATACTTTATAATAAACCCTCTGCCTCAGTTATAACTAATAACATTGTATCTAAGTCATTTAATCTCGGTAGGGGCACGCGTCAAGGTTGTCCCCTCTCGCCCCTCCTCTTTGTGCTGGGAATTAAGCCATTGGCTATTGCCATAAGGAATAATCAAAACATACATGGCGTCAGGATAAAAAATATTGAATCTAAAATTGGATTATTTGCCGATGATATTATTTTAATGTTGTCCAATCTAAATTGCTCAATCCCCCAACTTCTCAAAACTATCAATGAGTTTAGTTATATTTCCGGTTATAAACTTAACGAATCTAAATCCGCCATCCTATTTTTAAAACAGGCTGAAAGAAATAATCCTCCAATTCATACAACATTTCAGGTGGCAAAAGAGAGCCTTACTTACTTAGGCATAAAGATTACTCCAAACATAGATGATCTGGTTCGGGCAAATTACACGCCGGTGGTTAATTCAATAATGGAATCGCTTGATAGATGGTCTACCTTGCCTATATCTATGATTGGCCGTATAAATATTCTCAAAATGATCGTTCTCCCTAAATTCTTATATCTTTTCCAGGCTATCCCCCTTAATCCTCCTGACGGTTTTTTTACAAAAATTCAAACAATCCTAAATAACTTCATTTGGAACAACAGACGAGCCCGATTACGGTTATCCTTATTATATCTTCCATATGACAGAGGAGGGCTGGGTGTGCCAAATTTTAAGTGGTATTATTGGGCTGCTCAGCTCTCTAGTGCATCCTGCTGGTTTTCAGCAACTGATCTGTCGTGGGTAAAAATAGAAAATATAAATGCCACTCCTTTATCCCTAAATTCATATCTATACTCAAGGAAATGCAAAGAGTTATTAAAAAATACTTCCAACCCATTTGTTAAAAATACTATCCGAGTATGGTATGATGCTCATAAATTCAAAAATGAAATGCTAACACTATCCCAATTCTCCCCGATCTGGGGCAATATGTCATTTGAACCAGGTAGGAAAGACATGGGCTTTAAAACATGGTTTGCTAAAGGTTTATGCAAAATCTCAGATTTATTTGATAAAGGGATTATGATGAGGTTTGAAGATTTGAAACAAAAATTTGACATTCCAACTAAACATTTTTTTAAGTTTTTGCAAATCAGAAGTTTTGTCATGGGTACTCAAAAGTCTCTAACATTGCCTACTCTTACTTCTATAGAAGAATTGGCAACAAATGACCATTTGAAGAAGGGCCTAATATCCCGCTTTTATAACATCATCAAAGACAGCTCCCAGACATCCTCAGAGCACAAACGACTGGCTTGGTGTGAAGACTTGAAATGTAACATATCAGTAGAAGAATGGCAGAGGGCCTGTCTGAAGGCACAGACACAATCTATTAATACTCAATTTAAATTAATCCAATACAAATGGTTGATGAGAACATATGTTACTCCAACATTACTAAATAAATTTAATTCCAACATCCCGGATACATGTGCTAAATGTGGAGATAAAGGCAGTTTGATTCACTGCCTTTGGGAATGTCCTGAGATTCGGAAATTTTGGAAGGAGGTTTTGGATAAAATTTCACTTATCATTGGTATTGATCTCAATCTCTGTCCTAGGTTGTGTGTCTTAGGAATTTTTCCTGCTCAAACTCAAATAAGCAAGGTCGATCAAAAGTCCATAATTTATTGTTTGGTGCAGGCTAAGTATAGTATAGCCAGGTCCTGGAAATCTGTAACCAGACCCCAACTAAAAACTTGGATGTCTGCATTATCAAGCTCTCTTGCCTTGGAGAAACTCACCTTTATGATTAAGGGTAAATACTATGTGTTCCAAAAGATATGGGAAAAGTTTTTGCTATTCTTGGAAAATTTAAATACTCATAATGAGGATTGACTGAATGTACTCTGGCTAATTTTGATTATGTTTATTATTCTTATAATGACTGTAAATCTGTTATCTTCATGTTAATTCCAAATGTATGAAACTTAAACATTGACGTCGGGATGCCTAGAACCAGGGAGGACGTTGCCTTCACCTCATTCCTGTGGACTGTGATTAAATCTCTTGGACTAAGTCTCTACATACTCCCCTGAGATATCAATCTTAAAATATTTTGTCTCACTGTAATCAACTAATGCTGGTCACCTTGAATGTTTAAATTGTTAATGTGTTTTCTTTTCTTTTAGTTTTGTTAAGTGTTTTGTGCACTTGTGAGTTATTTGTCTGTATGTCTCTTTGAATTGTAAAAGACAATAAACAGATTTTGAAAAAAAAAAAAAAA
>NC_051433.1:13816261-13853970 GCF_001649575.2 Kryptolebias marmoratus | reverse complement strand
TTTTTTTTTTTTTTTTTGCTGTCCTTTCTGCCAGGCGACCGAGGCAGTGACGTCCATCTGTACCCTTTACGAGCTGGGCCAGTCGCTGGCCGGCCTGAAGGACAAGAAGCGCTACGAGGAACTGCACCTGGGGCCCCTGTGCAAACTCCCCCTCATCCACCGCATGTTTAAGATCGACAGTAACACGAAGGACGATGAAATCCATGAGATCCAGACAGTGGATATCTTAAAGGTACGGCTGAGCACGTGTTAAACTTACTAACCTGTTGTTTGTTTCTTTCCCCTTACAGCGAACTTTACAACAGTAATAAAACAACAGCAGGGTAATGAAGTATGGATTCATGAAACTATGAAGATTAAAACAGGTGGATAAAAAAAAATTTTGCACATGATTTGAGCTGAGTAGGTCACACTAGGTCTCTGCAATCAACCGGCATTAGTAAACACTATTGTGAGACAGCAAACTTTGATGAATTTCAACGTAGACTCTGAAGCATTTCCATCTGATTTGTTGGATGTCTCCCCTGAGGACTAAAACTAAGATAAAAAAATTATGGCGGTGATCATACGGAGCAGGAGTTTTAGTTGCAAGGGGGTTTGTGCTGAGCGAATCCGGAATGCAGACTCATCTCGGAATTTCAATCAAAGCTAATTTATTAACGAAAAGACACCAAAAGGCTGACGTGGCAGCAAAACTCAGAAACAAAAACTTACACGAGAACACAAGGAGCACGACAGCGGCATGAAGAACTCGGACGCGTGGATACCAAAAGCAGAATGAGCGAATGAAATAACGAGGAAGGAGTGACGTAAGGCCAGATTATTTAGAGCAGGGCTGGCCAATCCTGGTCCTCGAGGGCCACCATCCTGCATGTTTTCCTTGTTTCCCTGCTCCAACACACCTGATTCAGTGGTTTAATCACCTCTTCATGTTCTGCAGAAGCCTGTTAATGACACATTGATTCAAATCAGGTGTGTTGGAGCAGAGAAACAAGTAAAACATGCAGGATGGTGGCCCTCGAGGACCAGGATTGGACACCTCTGCCTTGGATAATAAGTCAAAAGTCAAAGCTAATATTAGCAAAACTGGAACTAAAGCTAAAACAAGCAGAACATTTGCTAACAGCTAAACCGAGAAAAACTGTAGATGATAGCTAAAATTAGCAAAATAGTAAGTAAAAGTTTAGATCAGCTTAATTATAGCCAAAAGGTAAAAGCTAAAATGGGACTTCCGGTTATGGCGTCTGACTGAGCAGCTGCAGGGCTCTGAGCTCCGACCAATATACCCTACATTTAGATATCTAGACCACTGCTAATATATTTTTTGTACGAGCAAACTCTCTGGGATTCAATTCAACCTGCCAAGATGCCGAGTAAACACAAATTAAAAACGAAAACTACCAGCAAAGAGGGATCCGAAGGCGAGGCTAGCAGCGAAGTGGAAACCGAGCACATGGAGGAAGCTAACGCTAGCTCCCGGACTTCTGAAGCTAACCTCCTGGAAGCAATTCAAGCCTTGAAAACTCACTTTACCACGCAACTACAGGAAATTATAACTTCGAATCAAGAAATTAAAGACACAATTGGAGTATTCCTCGAGAGGCTTACCTCTGCAGAATCCCGCATTAGTAACCTGGAGGACGGCGTCGCCTCGTTAACAGGCAAAGAAACATCCATACAAAAGAAAATCCAGGATCTCGCTTTGAAGGTAGACGAGCTTGAAAACAGAAGCCGGAGATCCAACTTGAGACTCGTGGGTTTACCCGAAAAGACAGAACAAGGGGACACCGCTGCTTTTCTGCAGATCTGGCTGATAGAGGTCCTGGGACGGGACGCGTTTCCATCCCCCCCCATTATCGAGCGGGCCCACAGGCTGCAGGGCCAGAGTGTTCCAGGCGGCCCGCCACGCGTGATCATCATGAAATTCTTAAACTATCAAGACAAGATGAGGGTGATGACTGCAGCCCGTCTGAAAGGAAAGGTGATGTACAACGGCCGCCATGTGATGTTCTTCCCTGACCTATCCGCGGAGGTGGTGAAACAACGGAAACAATACGACCAGGTGAAACAACAACTCCGTAATCTAAATATAAACTTTGGGCTGATATTCCCAGCAAAGATGAGGATTTTCCAACGCGGCAATCGCTTCCTCTTCCACACGCCAACGGAGGTGGAGGAATTTATACAGAAAGCAAGACAACAAACTGACGGGTAACCACACTTACACGCTTGATGGCGTAAGCAAGGTTTAATAAGGATCAATATTTCATTTGATCGGTGATCCTGGACAATACACATTTCGACTAAGTCTCTCCCTCATAGCGGTGGGGAATAATTCTTGGTTACAATGGTCGGGGTTCGCAGTTTAATGTTGTGGTGCGAGTTGTTTAAGCAGACGTTTTTTCTGCTCCTGTTTTTCTAGGATCAGTAGCATAGCCAAGTCACAGAATAGAGGGGGAAGGGAGTAGGAGATTCCCACTGGTGGGAAATCTCAGGAAAGTCTTTTGTGTTTGTAAATGTTCAATGTTTTCAAGGTGCAATGTTCTACAAGTTGTAAATTGCAAGTTCGTACAGTTGAGACAAAAAACAGAAAGAGATGATATATTGACATTAAGCAAATGAGTACGGAGTCCGTTGTTGATGTGATCTCCTGGAATGTAAGAGGCCTTAGGAAATTGATCAAACTCAAAAAAGTAATGAATAGACTTAAACAATACCATCCAAAACTGGTTTTTATCCAAGAAACACACTTACTTACAACCGAAGTTGCACGACTAAGAAGAAGATGGCCGGGTCAAATACTTTCTAGCTCATTTTCTCCACACTCTAGGGGTGTGGCAATTCTTATTCATAAATCTTTACCTGTTTGTATAAAAAAGACTATCATAGATCCTGCTGGGAGATTCATAATAATCCAAGCCTCATTGATGAACCAAAACTTAATTTTGGTTAACCTGTATGGTCCTAATATAGATGACCCTGATTTCTACAATAATTTGTTTCTCTCTATTACAGCTTTCCACGGTGATGTGATCTTTGGTGGAGATTTTAATTGTACGTTAGATCCGAATCTCGACCGATCATCAGGTTTAGATTTGTCCCACCCTAAAAGTAGACGGGTTATTCAACATTTTATGTCTGAACTAAACTTAAGAGATATCTGGAGAGTACAGAATCCAACAAAGAAAGAATTTTCTTGCCACTCAACCACTCATAATAGCTATAGCCGTATAGATTACTTCCTAATTTCAAACTCCTTGGTTTCCAGAACTAAGAGTTGTGCCTACAAAAGCATATTGATCTCTGACCACTCACTATGCATGTTTAAATTTTCACCCATAATTGCGTTTAATCGTAATCCTATTTGGCGATTAAAACCCCACTGGTTGCAAATTCCCAAATTTCTGAAATTTATTGAGATAAATATTGATGATTACTTCAGCCTTAATAAATCTGAGACTACAGCATCTATTAGATGGGAAGCCTTTAAGGCTTTTATACGGGGTCAGATGATAAGCTACACAAAAAATAAAACTAACAAAACTGTCATGGAAATGCTAAAACTTGAAGAACAAATAAAAGAGACTGAGCTTGAGTTAAATCTAAAGGGCTCTAAAGAAAAGCAACAAGAATTGCTAATACTGAGAGCAAAATATGACAAACTATCCACTAACAAAGCTTCATCAGAGATATTCAGATTGAAACAATCCTACTATGATCAGGGAGAGAAGGCAGGAAAACTTCTAGCGTGGCGCATTAAGGCTTTGCAGAATGAGAGGGCAATAAATGAAATTATATCTGAAAATGAAAATACTACTGATCCTCAAAAAATTAATGATCTCTTTAAAGATTATTACTCAAAATTATATACGTCTAAAGGGCACATACCACAAGCATCACTTGACTCCTTTCTTAATTCTGTAAACATCCCCACACTTAGTGAAATAGCTAAATCGGATCTGGATATGCCAATATCTATAGGTGAACTCTCAAATGCAATAGACAAACTAAAATCAGGAAAATCACCTGGTCCAGATGGGATTCCTTTGGACCTATATAAAATATTTAAAAACAAATTACTGCAACCCCTCTATAATATGCTGTTGGAAAGTTATACCATTAAAGAATTACCTCCTTCCCTACGTAATGCAATCATAACAGTCCTACCTAAACCGGGAAAATCTCCCACTAGATGCGAATCCTTCCGACCAATCTCACTTATAAATTCTGATGCCAAAATAATATCTAAAGTTCTAGCAATCAGGCTTGAGAAATTTTTACCATCCCTTTCTGACCCTGATCAGAACGGATTTATAAAGGGGCGGCAAGCGCATCACGGCATCCGTCGTGTGCTGAATATAATTCATGCTAAATATGAACACCCTGATACAGCTTTGCTTTCACTTGATGCAGAAAAAGCATTCGATAGAGTGGAACATAATTATCTCTACAAAGTTCTCTCTCAATTTGGTTTTGGTAGTTATTTCATAAACTGGATTAAAATACTTTATAATAAACCCTCTGCCTCAGTTATAACTAATAACATTGTATCTAAGTCATTTAATCTCGGTAGGGGCACGCGTCAAGGTTGTCCCCTCTCGCCCCTCCTCTTTGTGCTGGGAATTGAGCCATTGGCTATTGCCATAAGGAATAATCAAAACATACATGGCGTCAGGATAAAAAATATTGAATCTAAAATTGGATTATTTGCCGATGATATTATTTTAATGTTGTCCAATCTAAATTGCTCAATCCCCCAACTTCTCAAAACTATCAATGAGTTTAGTTATATTTCCGGTTATAAACTTAACGAATCTAAATCCGCCATCCTATTTTTAAAACAGGCTGAAAGAAATAATCCTCCAATTCATACAACATTTCAGGTGGCAAAAGAGAGCCTTACTTACTTAGGCATAAAGATTACTCCAAACATAGATGATCTGGTTCGGGCAAATTACACGCCGGTGGTTAATTCAATAATGGAATCGCTTGATAGATGGTCTACCTTGCCTATATCTATGATTGGCCGTATAAATATTCTCAAAATGATCGTTCTCCCTAAATTCTTATATCTTTTCCAGGCTATCCCCCTTAATCCTCCTGACGGTTTTTTTACAAAAATTCAAACAATCCTAAATAACTTCATTTGGAACAACAGACGAGCCCGATTACGGTTATCCTTATTATATCTTCCATATGACAGAGGAGGGCTGGGTGTGCCAAATTTTAAGTGGTATTATTGGGCTGCTCAGCTCTCTAGTGCATCCTGCTGGTTTTCAGCAACTGATCTGTCGTGGGTAAAAATAGAAAATATAAATGCCACTCCTTTATCCCTAAATTCATATCTATACTCAAGGAAATGCAAAGAGTTATTAAAAAATACTTCCAACCCATTTGTTAAAAATACTATCCGAGTATGGTATGATGCTCATAAATTCAAAAATGAAATGCTAACACTATCCCAATTCTCCCCGATCTGGGGCAATATGTCATTTGAACCAGGTAGGAAAGACATGGGCTTTAAAACATGGTTTGCTAAAGGTTTATGCAAAATCTCAGATTTATTTGATAAAGGGATTATGATGAGGTTTGAAGATTTGAAACAAAAATTTGACATTCCAACTAAACATTTTTTTAAGTTTTTGCAAATCAGAAGTTTTGTCATGGGTACTCAAAAGTCTCTAACATTGCCTACTCTTACTTCTATAGAAGAATTGGCAACAAATGACCATTTGAAGAAGGGCCTAATATCCCGCTTTTATAACATCATCAAAGACAGCTCCCAGACATCCTCAGAGCACAAACGACTGGCTTGGTGTGAAGACTTGAAATGTAACATATCAGTAGAAGAATGGCAGAGGGCCTGTCTGAAGGCACAGACACAATCTATTAATACTCAATTTAAATTAATCCAATACAAATGGTTGATGAGAACATATGTTACTCCAACATTACTAAATAAATTTAATTCCAACATCCCGGATACATGTGCTAAATGTGGAGATAAAGGCAGTTTGATTCACTGCCTTTGGGAATGTCCTGAGATTCGGAAATTTTGGAAGGAGGTTTTGGATAAAATTTCACTTATCATTGGTATTGATCTCAATCTCTGTCCTAGGTTGTGTGTCTTAGGAATTTTTCCTGCTCAAACTCAAATAAGCAAGGTCGATCAAAAGTCCATAATTTATTGTTTGGTGCAGGCTAAGTATAGTATAGCCAGGTCCTGGAAATCTGTAACCAGACCCCAACTAAAAACTTGGATGTCTGCATTATCAAGCTCTCTTGCCTTGGAGAAACTCACCTTTATGATTAAGGGTAAATACTATGTGTTCCAAAAGATATGGGAAAAGTTTTTGCTATTCTTGGAAAATTTAAATACTCATAATGAGGATTGACTGAATGTACTCTGGCTAATTTTGATTATGTTTATTATTCTTATAATGACTGTAAATCTGTTATCTTCATGTTAATTCCAAATGTATGAAACTTAAACATTGACGTCGGGATGCCTAGAACCAGGGAGGACGTTGCCTTCACCTCATTCCTGTGGACTGTGATTAAATCTCTTGGACTAAGTCTCTACATACTCCCCTGAGATATCAATCTTAAAATATTTTGTCTCACTGTAATCAACTAATGCTGGTCACCTTGAATGTTTAAATTGTTAATGTGTTTTCTTTTCTTTTAGTTTTGTTAAGTGTTTTGTGCACTTGTGAGTTATTTGTCTGTATGTCTCTTTGAATTGTAAAAGACAATAAACAGATTTTGAAAAAAAAAAAAAAAATACAGGGGTATCCAAAAAAAAGTTACATACTGAAACAACCGGGCTTCTGTTCTGCAGCTGAAGACATTTTCTGAATTCAAAAAGCAGAGAGTGTGGAGTTCCAGCTTTTAAAGCTGAGACTCACATGCAGATTAAACTCACTCTCCTCACAATAGAGGCTCATTAGGGTCTCTGTTAGCCTGACTCACAGATTAGACCACTTTGTTCACATGAATGCAGGTGTTGATTAGAGTGAAACTGACTGGGGATCAGGCCTAATGCTCCATTAGTATAACCACCAAAACCACGTGTCTGACACCTGAGACGACTCCTGATCTGCACACGAAGAGTTTTAAACTAGTTTACCTTGTGTGAAAACCCACTCATCAGGACGCTGTTTCTCGCCAGCTCACACATGTCACACGAGCTCAGTTTCCACACCTGAGCCGCGATGCTGTACTCCTCCATCAGCGGCTCCTGGACACAGAAGGCACACACACACACACCAGGGGTAATGTAGTGTTATGAGCTGCTCTGTAAGTGTAGGACTGGTAGAAAACGGCTGCAGACTTTGGTGAAGTGGAACTGAAGCGGGTCGTCGGTGGACAGGGAGATCATGAGGCCTCTGGACAGATACTCGGGCAGCGGGTTGCGGTGGTAACTGAGGAACAGACTGTTGTTACTCAGAGGCGACATGGCGATGCCGACCTGAGCCAGGTAGTAAAGGTACTGGAGCACGGGCGCCTGGAAAGCAGGGGAGACACAGAAGCAGCTCCGAGTTAAAGGGAACAGAACCCGTCCAGCAGCTTTATCCATTTAAATCTACATTATTTTATCGGACAAATAACCAGCTGATTCACACGCTGTACAAGATTCTGACACGGTGGAGTCAAATCTGTGAGAAATCCTTAATCTGGGTGCCAGGAGATCCTCCTACAGCAAAATCTGATAATTATACATTTCATCATTCAGATTTAAAAGTTCCAGTTTGTGACTTGTCTGTATTATCTATCATTTATGACACAAAACCAATATAAGTGAGAAACAGACTCTGATCTGAACAAATCAGGCTAATTAAATGCAACTTTAGGATTAGTTGGAAAAACTCAAACTAAATTCTGAGTTTAAACCTTTGAGCCATTATCTATCAGGCTGACATAAACTGAAACAGGATGCTGACTGAGATCACAGCCGTTTGGATGGAAATAAGTTTTTTTTTTGTTGCTAGTTTCAGGTAAATTTCCTAATCTTTGGACAGATCAGTATCCACCGTCGGCAGGGACACGACCTCCCGCTGCAGATATAAAGCCTCTGCTGACGGAGCAATAACATTCTTTTACAGAAGTTATTGAGCTTGTATAAGCATATATGTTTTCCTTTAAATCAAGGCTGAGTCCTGAAAAAAAATATATCACATCTGCTAAAGATATCGCCCCTCAGAGGGTCGATATTTTTAGAGCTTCTTCCCTTCACAAGCAGATAAATCTATGTTCATTTACTCTAACATAAAAAAAGCTTAAAAAGCCAACCTTTTGAATCTTGACACATATGACATAACAAATTAAGAATTTATATAGAAAATATAGGTATTCCACAGCAGTTTATTAGAAACGCCTCTGCGGGGTCCTGACCTTTCTGAGCAGCAGGCCGTGGGAGATGTTCTCCGACAGCATGAAACCCGACACCAGGTGGTGGATCGGCCCGGCTTCGCCGCAGTGAGGTCGCAGCACGAACGTGTGGAAGCCCCGTCGCCTGGGTCAACCAAACGACAGCGTTATTCGCCGCAAAGCAAAAAAACGTCTGCGCGTCCGGCCGAGCCGTTACCTTCGCAGGTGGTTCAGCACGGTCATGTTGGCGTAGGTGTAGTAGAGGTAGTACGAGTACGGCGGGTTGTCCACTTCCGTCCAGTCGGGCGGCAGCGGACTGTCGAGGTTGAAGATGTGGTGCTCAGGCTTGGACTCGTCGTCGACGCTGTCGAAGCCCACCACCTGAGGAAAGCAGAGCACGCGTCAGCGCTGGAGTCCGAGTCCTCGGCCGTGGGGTCGGCGGGACGTTGTGGACATCCTGTGTGAGGTCGCGGACTCACGTGCTCCAGCAGGAGGTGCAGGTCGGGATGACTGCGGGGGTTGATGGTGGCTTCAAACAGAGGCATGAAGATGTTCTCCAACATCTCCTGGAAGTTAGCCAGCTGCTTCTTCGTGTGATACACGTCACTAGAAAAGTCCACATTGGACGATAGAAGTTCTCCTGGGTTTGATTCTCAGTTTAAGATGAATTATTCAGAACTAAACAAAAAAAAAAAATCAGAAAAAAGGTGCTTACAACAGACGGGGCACCTGGATGAGCCAGCGCACATTATCAGAGTAAACTCTGTGCTGGACGGCCCACTGAGCCAGCTTGTCCCACTCGTCTCGGGAGCGGCCGTAGATGGAGAGTCGTAACTCCGAGTTTTGGTATTTGCTCTCCTCCAAGTCAGACATCACCTCCTGGACGGGAATAATTCAGCGGGGTTGGATGAGTTTGCGTTTCGGAGCACTTTAGGTGAGTTTGGAATTATTTCTCACCTTAACAATATGTGCAAAGTATTTTCCTTCGACGTGGTTGTCCGTCTTGATGAAGATCTCCCTGAGGATGGACTCTCCGATGGGGTTGTATTTGGAGTTAAACTTATCGAACCGATGAAATGTGTTTCGGTCCTGATAAGGAAAGAAAAATTACATTAATTTCATCAATGACTTTCGTGAGACGTGTCGTTATCGTCCCGTTTATCTCACCGCGTGCATGTCGAGCGTGTCCACGCTCAGGTCGTACGCCGTCAGGTTCATGCTCTCGAAGACGTCTTTGAGGGTCTGGCCGCGGCCCCGCTCCACGTGAACGATCTCCCCGGGGTATTTCTTCATTGCTCGCTTAATGAAGCGCAGCAGGTGCTTCTGGTTCATGCAGGACGAGGCGTGGATGTGCGTGTCCACCTGGAGACAGAGACGGCAGAGCCACGCTGAAGAAGATCTGAGTCGCTCTTCGTTTCATTCGTTTGTTTTAATCCTTGCCTTCCTGATGTTGTAGAAGTCTCTGTGGGGAACCTTCTTCTGAGCTGCCAGCTCCTTCATCTCATTCAGCAGGATGTGCATCTGAAACTTGGAGCTCAGGTACTGCAGGCGCCGGTAGCAGAAAGACTTCCTGTAAAGACGCCACGAAAGAGGAGAAGCTTCAGGTAAAACCGACGTAAAGCGACAAAACCGTCCGCCGACCGGTTCCGTTCAAGCTGCACTCACACTGGTCCGTTAATAATCAGGGACATCATCACGTTCATGTCCGCGATATACTCCTTCAGGTCGGGATACGGCAGGTCGAGCTCCATGCTTCTGAAAAGTCCAAAAGCTTCACGTTAGTCACAGCCGCTGATAAATGCTGTGAACAAACGCCTCTAAATTTCCTAACATTAACAGTAAACAGGAAAAAATGACATCACTATAAGAAAATATTCACATTTCTTTGAAGGTTTGGTCCAAAAACTCGATCTGCAACAATATTATTGATACTTTTACCAACTACTGTGCCACATTAACACAATATCAATTAATATACATTTTATTTTGACTTGTCTCTGTGCTGGTTTATGAAAATGGTAAATTAATTGTACTTATATAGCATCTTTTGAGCCAACCAGGCCAATCAAAGCTCTTCACAACACAATCTGTGTCCTTATTTATCCATCCACACACACATCCATACAGCACTCAAAGCTAACCTGAATAAATCGTATATAGAGACTAATCAGTGCTTTAGATCACATTCATACAGGGATGGGGCACTTCGGAGGCAGTGAGGGGTTCAGTGTCTCGCCCAGGGACACGTCCACATGGTGGACTCGAACCTCCAGGGACAACTCCTCTGACCCCCGAGCCACAGCCCCCCCCTCCCCGTCACAGCTCTGGACGCAGCCATAAAGACGTACTTGTCCATGTTGGTTTTCTTGGTGTAGACGTGCACGACCCCTCCGACCATCTTGCAGCCGTACCCCGTGTCCGCCGGCATGTTGTCGGGGTCCTGATTGTCGTACGGGTGAGTCTCTGAGACGGGGGGGTGGACGGGCGCATCTGGGGGGGAAAACAGATGTCGGGACAATGAACGCGTTTTCTCGGCACGAAAATATCTCCAGAATCAAAAGTTGCGTTAAAGACTCAGAGACGTCTGTTCCCTTTGGAGCCAGACTTCTCGGACAAAAATAATTACTTTAGAGTCTTAAATGTCATCGTAGGAACATTTTTATTTGTTTGAATTTCTAGAAAATCTCAACTCTTCGATAAACTATTGCTAAAACTCCTCAACTAACAAGAAACCTTTTTTGAGCTCAACTCAAAGCAGTAATTTCTGTCCTGCAAGCCACACAGGAAACAGGTTTATAATAACGTTATCTGAGTCTTAAACTAAACACAGGAAGTTTGGACGGCTCGCTGAAGTCGCTGAGGGGAACTGAGCACTTTGACTCATCCATAAGAAATAAAACTAGAATTATTATAAAGAAAGAAACTAAAGAGCGAGACGTAACGAGACTTCTGTTTAATTCTTTAAGTAAATACGCTGAAAGATCAAAACGTTAAGTTGAGAGAGATTAGTCAAATATGTTTTTTGGCTGAAAAAAAACAACAACTATCAATCAAAATACACAAAGAGTGTTTGATACTTTACTTTTATGGAATATGCAAAGTATGTGGCTAGTTGCCCTTCTGCCCTGGAGCTTCATGAATTCAAACCAAATCAAACGGAGCAACAACAACGACTCAAAGTTTTCCTCGAGGCGCAGAACGAGGCTTCCCCCGGCCCGTGTGTTTTACCAGCATCGACAGGCGTCTCCGGTACGTCATCGTAGATCTCCAGGTCCAGAGGTTTCGTCCTAAGATCTTGCAGCGCGTGAGCTGTGGTCTTACAAAACGACTGCATGGAGCGGTTTATGTACTTCTCCCGGATCAGTAAGGCCTTCACCACGCACTTAGCTGCATCTACGAGGTCAGTGAAGGGCACCTGGAAACCCGGAAACAAACAAAAAAAAGAAATGTTTGAAAGCGGAAGCTCCTTTAAAAGACTCCTCTCCTTCGATTCGAGATCCTTACGCCACACTTTTCTTCTCCAGATATGGACACCCGCTGATACTCCCGCTCCATCGGCATGGCCCTCTCCTTAAAGCCAACATCGACGACGTCCACGCTCCTGTCCTTCATTAACCTTTAGCAGACAGACAGCAGAGTTAAAATAATATACATTTAAAATAAGAGGGCAGACGCAGAAGAAACGATCACTTAGAGATGGAAAACAAGTGGCGGTAAAGTTGAAGAAAGGCAGAAAAAAATAAGTTATTTTATCAGATGTTACTGAATTCACTGTTTATGAAAATTATCTACATTTTAAAGCTGATTTTGTTCATTTTACTTTGCCATTTAATACCAAAAATATTCATTATACTAAAGCTAAAGGATTGTAGGAAGAATGAATGAAGTTTCTAACAACATTCAGACCTCAAGTAAAAGTCGGTTAGTTATAATTTTGTAGACGTGTATTATTAACCAAATAGTTTCTCTTTTTCAGTCCAAGTGATTCTCTTAAACTCTGACAGGATTTCAATGATTTCAACCTCAGTCCTGTTCTTAGATTCTGCTTCTGGGACCTTCTGGCTGCTCCTGTCGTATTTTAGAATCATTTTCTTGGTGCTAATAAATACTTTAACGGCTCGTTTAACTCATACTCGTCAGCTGACAACAATAAAACCCCTCTGCCTGGTTCTAGGCCGGCCTCGAGCTCGGGACGGTTCAGGGACCGGGTCGGATCGAACCCTAGCAGCAGATCCTTTGAGTCCTGTCTGCAGCGAGACGGGGCCTTCAAGTGGAAAAAACCCCAGCAGCTGAATCAAACTGAGGTTTGAAGGATTTGGAGACCAAATCACCACCTTGAGCTAATTTTGTATTTATTTTATTCACTCCTGAGTATTTGCAGCGGCGCTCTATTTCACTTTTAGACTCCCGACCCAGAAAATGATTGTGACTTCCATCTATTGCTGGTTTAAATAAACAAAAAATGGCTAAAAATCTGTTAAACACGAGCATAATGACAACATAAACTTAACATCCACAATATCATTTTTATTCAGTTATGACTCCTGCTCTTCTACCTTTTAACAACTTTTGTGAAAAGATGCCGTAAGCATTTATTTTGAAATCTGCAGTAAGCCGATATCTGGAGATTATCTATGGACCACCACTTCCTGTTTCCTGACCCACACTGGGGTCCCGACCCCCACTTTGGGAACCACTGCTCTATCTTACCCAGAAAAGCCACTTCATCAGGGTTATGTGGTCAAGAATAAAGATTATACAGATTATACAGCAGCAAAAACACTGCTTTTTTCTCCATCTTGCTGCCACCCAAACCTGATCGCCTCATAATATTAAACAAACGTGATCCATCCGTCTAAAATACTTCCTTTAAATGGTCTATTAAACATGCAGTTTTTTTATTTTTGCATTATATCTCTTCAGTGGAACTGGATCCAATGTGCCGGACTGGTCTTCCTTTGGTGACTTTTAGTATTTACCAAATACTTAAATACTAAAACTTTATATGACTGCACGACCAACTCTGTCACCAAAACTCCTAAAAGCTGCATTTTCTTCTTTCCAAAGCACCAACCTCAACCAGAGAGTTCATTTGATTTCTAAAACGAACTTTACAAAACAAGATAATTAACTTTATTCACAGTTTTGGTTTTATATCCTTCCACAGACAACTC
This sequence comes from Kryptolebias marmoratus, assembly GCF_001649575.2. NCBI lineage: Eukaryota > Metazoa > Chordata > Actinopteri > Cyprinodontiformes > Rivulidae > Kryptolebias > Kryptolebias marmoratus. The sequence goes on along the minus strand of NC_051433.1, from coordinate 13,840,426 downwards.
GAGGTCATTTCATCATTTATAAAAGAAGGGATTTTTGCTTTTTAATGAAACGAATTCAATAGATTTAGACAGTTTTTTTTTCTTTTTCCAGCCTCTCACTTTTTTTCCCCTGAGATGACGCATTCATGCGGCACGCGCTTGAACCAAGTTTCTTTCAATTGAAAAAAATTTCAAAGATGATTTAAAGCATAAAAGAAGATGTCAGAAAGAGTGTCCTGACAACGTGAGGGAGTTAAAGTACGGATGAGTCTGTCGCAATTGTCAAATAGTAGCTGATAAAATATGAACTTGGAGCAAAAGAGATTTGTCTTCAAAAGGAAGTAGAAAGATTGTAGAACTATCAAACCACCAGCAGAGGGAAGACGTGGTCCGTCTCCGCAGGACGACGACGTCCATCAGGACTTCTTGAGGATATCGTTTAAACCAAGCCAGAGTTATTGATAAATGTAGAGTAATCAAGGCAAAAATAAAAACGTCTGCAAGCAAAACGGAGCTCGATGGAGTCACATCTGCAGAAATAATCGTTAAGGAAAAATAAATAAATAAAAAGCACACCGAGGCAGAGATCACTCACTCTAGGTCTGCAGCACTGTCGATTTTCATGAAGTCCTGTTTGGCACGAAGTAAGATCTCTGGCTCAAGCCTTGGGGTGATATGCAGAGGCGCAGGATAGCGTGGGCAAGGCGGGGGGCGGGTGGGCACCAGAGGCAGTGAGGAAGAAAATTAAGCACACAAAAAGGAGAGAGAGAGAGAGACACCAAATAAAAGCACACGCCAACGAGCACTCGCTCACTCGCTCACTCACTCGTTCACTCGTACATCCATGTGGACACAGAGAATTTTAAACCGCAGTTAGTGACAGTAAACCCTGATCTGGGAACAGGGACGTGACCGCCCAATGATCGGCTTAGTGGTGCAGTTAGCAGGATGAGAGTGTGTGTAGAAGATGTACCACCAGCGGCAGCAATAAGCTGATTGCCGGCATGTCGGGAAACGATAAGCGTGTGTGCAGAAGTGTCAGGGAAAGGGGCGAAGGAAGCGGCAGAGCGCCGTCTGTGTGTTTTTACTGCCTTCGGGCACGGAGCGTGTTTGCGTTTCCTCACTTAATGTCCTGACTGATTTGCCTCTCCAGGCGGTGCCGCCGCTCCTCCAGCTGCTCGATGGGGCTGTCCTCCGGGAACTCGTAGGGAGCGCTTCGCATCTCGCTCTCGGCCATGCTGCGCGTGAACAGCTCCTGGTTCAAAAGGCGCGGGGCGGAAGATTTACGGTCATTTTTTATTTTTTTTTAAAGGACGGGAAGCTGTGTAAATATCGAGGCCACGCAGGGAAAGGAGGCTCACACAAACACAACACCATCTGGTTTATTTATGCTCAGGGAAATAGATGGTTTAAAGTCTCAAAATTCATGTTTTATTTGGGTTTTCCAGAACATTAAATTATTAACAATAAGCCACTTAAATGACACTAATCTTAAAAACTACAAGCCTGTATTTTCAAAAGTAGAATAATTCTATTTTAGATAAATTACATAAAACAACAGTTTAAATAATTTGCGTAGGGGTTCTGTAGAAATAAATAAACAATTAATATCTTACCTGTTAAAAGATTTTAATGTCCACAATTTGGAGAAATAAAGAGTTTAATGAAGACCAGACTGATGAGCTAACGGCTAGTCTGAAGTGGATTGCCGCCATCTTGAAACTATTTTATAGAATTTAGTGCAAATGTTTATTATAAACCTTTACATTGCCGTCAGTTTTCTCTTACAAAGATAATCCAGCAGAATTATTGCAATTTTCCTGCCGGACGTGTCCCAGATTTCACCTTCAGTGCTACAGCTACCTGCTGCCGCTGCTATTTGTGCTTGCAGACAACCATAGACTTCTATGTGAATGTGAAGGTTGTTTTTTTTAAATCAGTGTTTGCTTGAATCGCTCGATATCTTCTGAGATTTGAGTCGTTTTTAAAATGGCAGCGATCCTTTCAGCTCTTGGCGACGCTCGGACTAGCCGTTAGCTCGTCAGTCCGGTCCGAATTTAACCATTTCTCCAAACCGAGGTCAATCAAACAGCTACCTACAACAGGTAAGATGTTAACTGTTCCTAACTTTAACCACACCACTTCAAAAGATCTGAACTGTCGCTGTTTCAGAGTCACCAATAACACAAATAATCTAAAATAATATAAGTACTCTTATTTCTGACCTGTGTCAGCCGGGCAGAACGTAATCTCTGCTGAAGGGCGTTTCCGGTTCTCACCTCTGCGATCTCTTTGTATTTCTCCTCCATGGATGTTCGCAGGTCAACGAGGTAGTGTGAGAGAGAAACTGGAGCCCCTGGAAGGGATCGCTGGGCCTTGAGGGTCTTCGGACCAGAACCACCACCAGCGTCTGTAAGGACACACAGGAAGGAGTTACGACACACGGCACGTGGTGTGGTGTGTGAAATACAAAAAGAAAAGGCAGGCTCTACACACACATCCTGTGTTAAACAAAGGCAGAATCATCGATTAAAGCCATTTTATTTACCTAATAACAGAAACATTTAAAACTGCCACAGTGAACGCTGTTGGGCAGCCAAAGACCGGCTTGGAAACAGAAATGAGTGCACGGAAAGAGCTAAATAAATGAATACTTTCAGGTTTGATACATGAACAAAAATCAAGAATCTATTTTAAATGTACCATTCATGTTTCACAAAGGAACTTACTGAGTTACTCCAACCTTTATTTTATTTTATTTCATTTAGACATACATATTTAAGTGCATTATTTGTAAGTAAGTTATATTTTTCTTCTTCTTTTTCTTTCAGCTGTTCTCTTTTCAGGTGTCTCCACAGCGAGTCGTCCTCCTCCATCTAACTCTGTCTTCTGTGTCCTTTGTCCTCACTCCAACTCCCTCCATGTCCTCTCTGACTGCATCCATATGTCTCCTCTTTGTTTCTAACATCCTTCCACCAATATACCCACTGTCCCTCCTCTGCACATGTCCAAACCATCTCAGTCTCTCTAACTTTATCTCCCAGTCCTTCAACCTGTGCTGTACCTCTGATGTCCTCATTCCTAATCCTGTCCATCTTCGTCCCTCCCAAGGAGAACCTCAACATCTTCAGCTCTGACACTTCCAGTTCTGTCTCCTGTCTTTTTGTCTCCAAACCAAACAACACAGCTGCTCTCACCACTGTCTGTAAACCTTTCCTTTGACCTTTGACCTTTGCTGCCACTCTTTGGTCACAAATCACTCCTGAACCTTTTCTCCATCCACTCCATCCTGCCTGGACTCTCTTCGTCACCTCTTTATCACACTCCCTGTCCTCCTGGACAGTCGACCCTAAGTGCTTGAAGTCCTGCACCTTTGTGACTTCTGACCTCCTTGTAGCCTCCCTCTCATTCACACACAGGTACTCTGTCCTTCACAATAAACTCCTTTTATACGCTCGACGACACAAACAGAAGCATTTCTGTCTGGTTTACCAAAGATTACAGAGCCGGTCCAGTCGCTGTGGATTACCTACACTTAAAATGTTTTGAATTTTTTTCAAGCAAAACCTTCTGTTTTGTCACATCTGTTACGTAAAACTGAAATTACTGTCAGCTAAAAAATAGTTACAAGCCTCTGCAAACGCAGCAGCCTCACAGTTGTGCAATCTCCGCCCAAGAAATCCCTCTTTTCCCCTACTTCCAGCAGCCTGAAAGAGGACTGAAACCCGCGGAGAACACCAGCTGGAAGCTAACCTCCAGGTACAGCAGCTGCAGCTTGTGATTGAAAAAGGAAAATGCAAATGAAACGTCCAAAATAAAAGACAAAGCAGAACAGATCAAGGAGAAAAGGAAAAAAAACTGTAACGGCCGACTGCTTTACTCTCAGGTGTGATCACTTAATAATTTCCTTCACTCGTGCTGGGTGAACGTCTAAAGACAGCCGTGCACTTTAAAGAGGGCACCAATTTAAGGAGCAGGATAGTTATACAGTCCCACACAGTAATTCACTCTTTGGGAGGGGTGCGCGCTCACAAATCTATAATTGGAGCCATTATTGGTGCTGCGTCTGGCTGCTGACAATTAGTGTCCGCCATCTGCTGTCTGCTTCTAAAACGAGCAGAAAGTAACTCCAAGGTGTATTAATGTGGGACATTTATATGTTGGATTCAGCAGGGACTCCGAATAAAAACAGTTTCAGTGCTGACACAGTCCGCTGGAGGGAACGAATTGAAAGTTTAAAGCCGAGTTTTAATTCACCTCGTCATTGAACACATTCGGATCTGATGAAGTGGGGTTCTGGGTAAAGGTTACGAGCAGTAAGTATCTTACCTGTTGGCCCTTTGAACGACCTCAGGTGGAGAAATAGTTTCATTTTGACCGGATTTGTGCGCTAATGTCGTGGCCGAGCCGAGCCAAAGGAGGCTTGTCATTGCGTTTAACGCAAACGTTGTTTTATAAAGCTCCATTTAAGATTCCTGCAGGAAGTGCTACAGCTAGCTGCTGCTGTTTGCAGAATTCTATTGTCTAATCGTGTAATGCAAACTTTATTGGGGTGTAAATGTTTCTAAAACAGCTCTCACATGAGCCGCTACGAAATATTTGACTTTTTGGGGTGGCTGCGATCCACTTTGGTTTTGGTCCCGCTCAGACTAGCCGTTAGCTCATCGATTCAGTCAGAATTAAACTCTTATTTTTCCAAATTTGAGGCTGTTCAACGGGTAAGATATGAATAGCTGTAGATAGTGGTGAAAATAAACACCTAATCAGCATAATTTCTTACATAATAATCATATAATGTCTTCAGTTTTCAACCACAACACAACCAGGCTCTTTTTGCCTCTGTGCCCGCATTTAAACGAGTGGCACAAACCTTCAGTAGACTAAAATTAAAATAAAAAACACACAAAAACAGGAGAGTATTCCTGGTTGTTTTCGGAGGTTGGCCCTCTGGTCTCCAGCTCCGTCTCAGACACGATGTTTACTTAGCGAGCGTTTCTGCCTTCGTGTGGAATCGAGCTGCCTCGACCCTTTACGGCCATGACACCAGCAGAGGCTCACCTCTTCTCTACCGACGGAGCCATGCGTCGCAGTCCCGATGGCCTGAGCCTGCACACCGCCTACGTGATCAATAAGGGTCTGTGCAGCTGCCTCCGCTCTACAAGGAGCAATCCAGTTTTTATCGGCCGAATTGTGCCTCTGTCAGCAGTCTGGCTTTGGCAGCGAGACGCAGGATCTAGTCTGTTCAGAGCGTTCACCACAGCTTTCTTTTCGGTTTTAATTTCCAACATAATCATCCGAAGACAGAATCTGATTTGATGATTTCATTTCCGCACTGAAACGTTTGTTGGATATTTTAAGATTCTTGGTGGGGGTTTTGACTTTTATTAGTCCTATAGTCCTGTTGCCTGTGACTCGTTATTTTACCGTGTAGATGCCTGAGCAGCAAAAGGAGCTGAAAGGATATAAGCGCGGATATAAACAATGATGAATCTTTTTTGTTACAGACAGCAAAAACTTCCTCGGTCTAATTTCTGTTTGCTCTCCTGATCTGCAACTGAAGTGACTTTACTGCTTGAATAAAAACAAATTTAATCTCTAAACGTTGGCTGCAAGACGCCAAACTAAAATCCAAATCTACCGCCGGTCAATGCTTCATGGTGCTACGGCTTTCTCAAAAAAAAAAAAAAAAAAAAACAAGGTTTGGTGTTTTGGTGAATAGATGTACCCTTGACACGAACCTCAACTCGCAGAGCCTCTTCTCTGCTGAAGGAAGGAAGAAATACTGAAGGAAAGAACGTCTTAAAATTAAACAAAGCAACATTTAGAAGCTTCTGTGTCACAACAGAACAATGAGGACATTTCCACCTTAAATCACATTATCTTCAGCTCCACGATGGGATGACCCTTTCCTTGTGCCTGGCGATATCACAGTTTGAACTGTTTCATATCGGTTTTTTAAAAACAAAAACAATAAAGATCTGGATTTAATTAAACGCCTCAGATCCAACCAGGGAAAAAAAACCCTGAACTAACGGGCTTCCATCGGCCCCCTGTCATGGGGTCCCGTTTGTCCCAGTCGTGGCTCTGCTCCAAGCTGCCTGGGTCAAAAACTGGCAAAAACAGGAAATGTTCGTGCTTGGATTAAAACAAACAAACAAACGGGTGCCTATTTTTTGTTTTTTTTTTTGGCAATATGGACAACTCATTATAAGACACGATGGTAACGTAACACCTGAAACGAATCGAGTGAGGTTTAAATCGCTTTTCATAAAAACAAACCTAGATTTAGCACTTTTTGAATTAGTTTTACAACAAGAAACTGTAGAATTTCTACTAAATTTACAAGGAAATACATTTAAAAGACTGTAACGTATAATATGGACATGTTCTGTCAGCTCTAGGTGTTGTAATAGTTCATTAGCTCTGCGTCAGCACATGTAATGTTCAGACTTTCCATCAGCTCGTCTTCAAACCGCGACAAATCACTGGAAGAAATCTATTCGAGGCTGCCTGGATGGACTAAAGCAAACACAAGAGAGCCCGTTGTCAACAACAGAACTTAAACCCTGTGCGTTCAGGGTTGTAATGTAAGGCATGATGGCGGGACGACCCAGGGAGTTGATTTGTTTTGGTGGCCGAGGCTTCCAAATAAAAGTTTTTGCTTTTCTTTACAGACTTTAGTCCCTGAGAGGCAGAGCGAGGACGGCAGCTTCAGGTGTTCCTTAGCAACTACAGCTGAGAACAAACCTTTGGTTTGCATCCACCTCTTAAACATATCCCCATCATTCAAAGGAGGAAAAACCACAATAATATAATCCATTAACTGGACCCTACAGCCATTAAAGTCACTTCTAAACAGACAGGGTTGCATTTTCTTTCCTCGTATGTCATCAATAAAGAGTAGCTTCAGTGGGAAATAATTCAGTAAAGGCTTTCTATATAATTGATGACCTGTCAGGTCGGTGCGCAGCTTGATCTGCTATAAATAAGATGAGGCAGAGGCGCTCATCGGCGTCACGTTATTGCGCTTTGATAACATTCATCGTGAAGCTCGGCGTGCTCGTGGGGACTGAAAGTGAGAGCGCAGCGGTACACGGTGTAACGCTTCACACGGGCTGCCCGAGGGCTACATTCTTAATGAAGATGTGAGTCTTCATCCTCCAGGCTCCTGCTGCTGCATCGGACTGAAGCGGAGCAAAACAGCGGAGGGGACTTCGTTCCCCCTTAAAATGTTCAGAAACCAGCAGACAGATTATGGAAGCGGACTAATCTGCCAGTTCTTTTCCACCAAACCTTCATCTTTTTTTTTTTTTCCCCCACTTGCTCTCACCGTCTTCTTCTTCCTGTCACTATAAAAGCTTGTTTGTGCAGTATTTATAGAACAGCTGAAACTTCTCACAAGCAGCATTCCTACTAACCAAAGCTGCAGCACATTAAAAAAAAAGGAGAGTACTGTTTGGGATTAATCAGCACAGGTTTACAGTACCTCTGTCTGCCTGTCTTGTCCTGCACACACAGTCTCCACTACGGTCGCCGTGGCCTGGTTTGAGCTCCTGCGGGATGCTGGGACATGAAACTAGGCCCGGGACGGCCGACGCTCCCTCCCCCGCTGCTTCAGAGGAAGACAGAGAATGACAGCAAACAGAGACACACACACTCTCTCTCTTAAAACACCATCTGCGCTAACAAGCCGGGGATCTGTCAAAGCTCTCCCCCCCGCCTTTTGTCTCGGCTCCTCCCGCTGTAACTGTCGCCTCCTTCGGCGCGATGCCTAAAGAAGATTGAGGTTTTTTTCCTTTTTGTTTTTTTTTTTCTTTCCCCTGATTCTGTGTCAGAGCTGCTTCCTGGATCGCACCAGTTCTCAGTGCATGAACGGCACAGCCTTCAAGCTCCCGGATTTAAATACTGGGTTGGAGCGTACCACGTGGCTTAAAGGGGGCCGGACCGGGGGTGGGGGGGGTGAACCACTCGATTCTGTAAAATGGAGGAGGCTGATAGTGGCCACTCCCACTTCCCCTTCGCCTCTCATGAGCAAGAAGCTTTGATTACCTCATGACTGAAGAGTTTTAGAAGGAATGACTTTGTTGCATTTCTCTCGTGTGCTTCTGTCTCTAAATGAGTGTTTGGATACAGAACTGCATGGAGTTCTCATTTTCACATAATCCTCTCAGAAAGCATCATCCCAAACGTCACGAGTTGGCGTCGGCGATCACATGCACACGGTGAGTGAGAAACACAAACTCCATGCCTCTGCCGATCACATGAAGCCCGAGGAGCTGATTCTTTCTCCATCTCATGTGACGACAGAGGCCCGTTCCAAAAACAAGGTTTAAAACCCCTAAAAAAAGACAAAAGGGTACAAGAAACAAGAAGATGAAGCTCGCTCGAACAGATCAAACGGATACCAACAAGCCCCGATTAGCCGCTCAGCAACAGGCTGAAGCAAAAACAATCCAAAAGGGTCGCCAATAAAGTTTAGATGTGACTGCGTGAATCATGACAGAGGTACGACCTCTCACATAATACTCTGCGCTACAAACAGAGAGCAAAAGAACGAGTGAGATTTTATAACCATCAGAGGCCAAAACACAAAACTGTTCAATGCTGACATCTGCAGCTTTTTAAAACAGATCCACAGAGACTGGTTTGGATGTCCGACACGTTCAGTTATGAGTCGTTTTATGAGCAGAGGAACAGAACTTCTGTTGTTCGGGTCTGGTTTTATCGAGACGGCCGTAAATCAGCGTCAAACATCAAACTTTTTGCCTCCAGGCAAGATTATCCAGCGAAGCATCAACCAACACATCAGTGAAGCCTAAACGGGATCGTAACAGTTTATTGACCGCTGACATCTGTGGTTTAGCTCCCAAAGCAACAAATTGTTTACCTGATCAGTAATGCTGTGATAAAAGAAGGACTTTGTCCAATAAAATGGAGGTGAGACCTCCCAAACCACAATGCACAAACTGCTCCAGGAGGATTTCAGACACAAAGTTTCCACAAAAGAAAAAAACCTCAGAGATAAAGTGGAACGCTGACATGAAGAATGCAGCTGAACAGCTTCGTTTTACATCGAAACCTTGTAGCATCCAGCGTGGCCTCAAGCAGAGGTCTGCTGAGCTTCCTCCTTTCGAAATCTACACCAACACATTTTACATGAACGGACGGACGGTCCCCGGGTACAAGCTGCAGCTATCCGACTTCTTTTTGTCCGAACTGCAGAAGCAGAGCGAAGCTGAGACTTTGTACAGATGGGTTGGCGTTGTGGCTCACAGCAGGGAGATTAACGGCAGAGGTTGGTGTAAAACTCTGCGTCTAAGACGAGGCTCGGTAAGAAGAGCTGGCGCGGAACGTGTCTGCTGCCGGTGTGGCGTCAGAACAAAAAGCTCAGATCCATTCGATTTGACCCAACTCCGCCTTTTCTGAGCTGCCATGTTCAAACAGACTAAAGAAGCGGGAAGAAACCCTTTGTGACGCCGTAGGAAAAGGGAGGAACTTCCCAGGAGTGTCTCATGGACGATGGAAGGTGTGTGGGAAAACCAACGTCTCGCCACCACGTGAACCGCAAAACGACTTCTTGACTTCCTACGGAGTAAAACACAGAGTCCAGTTGTATTCTTTTAGTCTAGTCTAGAGCCTCCCTGTCATTTCTTTTCTCTTTTCCCCAAAACCAATCAGCAGCAGCAGCACAGCGTTAGAACAGTGCTCTGCTTTCAGAACGAGGTGCGGCGCCGTTAACAACGAGCGCCAAAACACAAAGACTTTTCGGCCCTCTGCCCGTTCGACTCTCATCATCTCTGAATATAGCAGAGAGGCGCACGCGTCACTTGACACGGTCAGCTCTTGTCCAACGCTCTGGGCGCCAGGAGGTCAGCGTCCCACCGCCGAGACAAAAGCTGCGTCGAGGGTTAAAGCTGGAAGGGATAAAAGGCCCAACACGTCTCTGACAGATGTTCCGGTTCTGTGAGCTTCAATATCGACTCATACGTGCGAGAACTGAGCTCCTTAAAGCTGTACAGAAGCTCATTTGTTTGGTCTCTGTACTAATTATGATATGTTTTTAAAAAAAGACTGCATTATGTTTAAAAGCGCGTCTAAATCTGAGCTTGACCTTCCTGTTTGGTGTGTATTTTATCCTCTTATTGACATTTCCCTTAATATTTTAGCTTATGGTTTCAGCTACGAAAGCTAAAAAAAAAAGTAAAAGTGAATAGTTTGTCTTTATAAGGAGAAAGCTTCTGAGATTGGAAAAGAAAAGAAGAGGAAAAAGGTCACAGTGCAGACAGAGACCCAGACCAGAACATTTAGGTTTATATTTAGGTTTAAATGTTAGTTTTAGGGCTTACATTAAACTAGTTTGTTCTGAGGTAGAGTTCAATGCGGTAAATTCTGATTTTATTCGAGGTTTGCTTTCATGTGAGGCTGGAAAACTAAAAATCTTAGATTAGATGTTTAGTTTTTATTATATTTTTTTTTAAAAAGTCAACAGTCTGTCTGGTTACATATCCAACATCAACGCCTGTGTGGGACTTCCTGCAGATCTGTCGGCACATTTAAAGAACTTAATGCTCGGGGATTTCTTTCCTGATGAGAGTAAGAATCTGCTCGCGGAGATCGACGAGCGATCGAGGTTTGTGGTGAGCAAGTGGCCGGGCCGATAGCCGAGGTCAGAAACCAGAGATGATGCGACAACGGTTCATCTGTGATGGAATGAGGCGGATTAAATGAAAGAGGATCTTTGCTTGGAGCAGAGACGGACCAAAGCAGAGTACTTAACTGTACCTCAGCAGTGAAATACGACCCATGGTAACCATGTCTGGAAGCCCTGTTGTTCGGCCTGCGAGTCAGCGGGCACGCACCGACCCGAGGCCACCCGCTGTGGCTTTCTGCGTGCACTTTTAGTTTGCCGGTGACAAAAGACCCCACCTGCTGGTGTGGTGGGCCCTTGTTCCAGAGCCGACACGATACGTACGAGGCAGACTTTCCACCCGAACAGTCAGGTCCAGCTGCAGGACGGGCAGAGAACCAGCCGCTTGTTAAAAAGGGATGTAGTGGCCGAACGCCGCCTCCCTCTGGTGGCGAGATGCTCCCGAAGTGAGGAAACGTACGAACTGGCTGAACGCTTCCTTGTGCATAAACATCAGATCTGTGCAGGAGATCCAACAGACATCCCGGTTCAATCTCTGCGGTCACTGTTCACCGTGGGACACTTTACGCTGGGAAATACAAGGAAAGGGTGAAAGGGGGAAGCAATTTCTGCCGACGAGGCAGGACCAGTAAGAAGTCCAGCGTGGAAACGGTTGTATTTCCTTTTTACAAACAGGGAGAACGGTGGACGAAACCGCCTGACGGCTGTTTCTGTGCTGGTAGGAAGAGTGTCTGAATCCATCTACAGCTGGAAACCAGAACCCTTGTGAGCAGACGAGCAGAAAGCTGCAACGGTAAAACTTAACACTGAGCGAGATTTGATGCTGTTTCCACACACTCTGCACATTTTACAAAAATACCGGTTGAAAAAAATGTAACGAATGGTGCAGACATGCGAGTACTGACGTGACGCTCCCTTTGGAACATCTTCAGAACGTTTTCAGGACCGCAGCACAGCAGAAACTGCCCGTACAAATGATACGTGGAGCTTGGCAATGATGCTGAGATCGGGTTTTTATTTTAGGTCGAGACAAAACAAAAATCTGTCACCTTCTTAGCAACAGAGGATGACACCTGAGAGGGGTTTCTGGGGCCGGGGAAAGGCCCATATTTGCTTCTTCAACAATGATTGGGTCTTCAGTCAGGTCAGGTTAAAGTTCTCTAAATGTATGGCAGGTCATTGTAACATATAATCAAACCACGCACCTATCTATGGTATAATTACCTTTTCAGATTTAATTAGCAAAAAAACTGTTTGCTATAATGTTTACATGGCCACCACAGCTATCGGACCTCGCAAAAATGTCTTTAACTCATTCCATTTGGACTTGGAGCTAAACTTCAAGTTTCATTTCCAACATGAACTCTAAGCTCTAACGAATCTAACAAAGACTTTCTTTAAAAGTCTGGCATACAAGGAGGTGACGACGTTCATTCCTTACAGGAAAGCTACTTCGGTTTGAAACGGTAAATAAATGTTCACAACGAGATGCATCGAAAACGCCCGAGTCACACAGAACCACAGGTTTCTGTGCAGGAAAAAGGAGAATACTTTAATTACTTCTTCAAATCCCATCGTGTCACATGTTCTGGTTTCTGATGCGACACTATAAGAGTTCATGCTACAACTCCAGCAAGACTTTTATTTTTTAAAGGTTCCATTTCCTGCAGAGAGCGCTGCAGTCAGAGGGAAGTAGGCCACATGCTGCGCACAGACAGGATTCAGCCAGGCGGCTAATTGAGAGGACTCAAAACGGCCGCACGGATGGAGGGACTTCTAACTTATTCATCACTGCAGCAAACACAGGCTTCTACGGCGGAAAAAAACAACAACTGCACAGCGTGTGCCGGGGCGAGTCGCTGCCTCAGATAAGCTGCTGCTCGATATTTGCACTGCAACGAGGCGGCTTCGAATCACATCCGATATCGACACTTAAACAACAGACGTGCTGCCGCGACCTCTGATGTCCCAACATCACTGGAACTCCGACGAATCCTCAAAAAAAAAAAAAAGGCCCGGATCCGAAACAAGGACGGAGCTGTCGAGGCCTGCATTGAAGGAAGTTCAGCTGCTTTAATTCCATCATCCAGAGGTCACGCTCACAGTCGACGCTTATCAGAGTCACTGTTGGAATAATCTGATTACAATCCCGTGAGGTGAACTAATCACTGAATCGAGTAACTAATTAATATAAAAGAGGGGAAAAATGATGTCAATGTGCAAAAAAAGGTCACAACCAGAATAAAAAGGCAGAGATCCTAGTTTCCAAATATGCTCAAACTTTCAAGAGTTTACAAAAGAATGAACATTTCTAAAGGAAATATTTGAATAACTGTAGGTGTGTTTTCTGTTTTAATAGCTAAATAGCTATTTTGATATGAGAGATTCTTCACCAAATGAAGGGGGATTTGTTTATAATTAGTCAAAGTAAAATCGTTTTGTTTCCAACGTTTGTTCAATTATCGCTCTAAAATTGAATACACAAAACAATATGAGCAGGAATTAACAGACAGCTCAGGTTGCTCTGTAGCTGTAGTGCAGAAGAAGTGTGCTGCGTGATGAATCCTAAAGCTTCAAACTGAACCGCTGCTTGGAGCGCAGACAGAGATACAGCTGAAAGAGTAAATCTCCTTCAAAGAGGAGGATTCTTGTCTTAATTCTCTCATCTATCTATCCCGGACGTGCAGCCTCCACAGCAGTGTAATCGTCAGTCTCCTGACTCCTCTGTGGGACTCACCTGGACTCGGGGTGCTCTGCAGGCTCCCTCTCTTCTGAAACTGAGATTTAAGTTTAACGTTCCTCTGCCTGTCGCTGTTGGAGGTGGATGACGACGATGACATCTTTATGTTTTTGTTGCTGCAGTAGCAGAGCGAGTCGGAGCGGCGAAGTGACCAGCAGAGGGAGGGAGGAGCCCCAGCTCTGATGTTTGAGCTCTGTCTCATGGCGGTGGGGCAGTGGAGCAGCAGGACCCACACTGGGCTGCTAAGAGCTCCTCGGCAGAGCCGGCTCCTCCTCCTCCTCCTCCCGGCCCGCCACAGCGGGTCGACAGGCGACGTGCCGGAGTGCTGCCCGGGGCCACCCCGGCTCCTGCAGGGGGCCAGCCTCCCCGGTTGCCCCAGCAACCAGGGAACAAGCTTCCTGTAGCCGGCGTGGCAGAAGACGGCCGCAGGAGAGGGCATCTTAGAGCCAAGTGCGGCGCTGGCATGACAGCCAGCAAGCCTGGTGACCAACTTCACCCCAGCCAGCTGAGCCAAGGTGGGCGAAGGGCAAAAGTTTTTTTTACCCCCCCCCCTCGCTCGTCTAAAATTAGCACTTAGAACCAAGAAAGATCAGGAGAACGAGTCTGTTTAGCCAAGAGGGAGGGGGGGAAAAAATGATCCAGATGAAGAGCAGTAGACAAAAATAAAAGCCAGAGAAAACAGAGAGGGTAGAGTGGATTAGCTTAGAAACCAGCTTAGTGTGTAAGCTGACTGCTGAACTGTGTGTCTGTCCTGCTGGAAAATTCTGAGGGGAGGCCGACAGCCTCGACACACACACACAGACACACACACCGCAGGCCCTCCTCACAGCAAAAAGTATAAATAGTGACAGCCAATGCGCAGCGAGGGACAGTAACACAACCTATGACGAGTGGCAGAACGAGCACCGACGTTTTAACACCTATTAAACACCTACAGAGAGCAGAGCAAACTCTAACACAAACTCCTCCGACAGTGTGTTTCCCCCGAGCACGTCTTCTTCTGAGCGCACGTCCCACCGAGTCAAAAAGTCAGGATCAAACCACAGGTCTCAGCCTGCGATTAGTTCAGCTGTGGTTTGAATCTTATCTCACCTGTGAGAGCTTTTTAAAAACTGCATTACTGAAGACAGGGTCTATCAAAGTGTTTGATATCACTATACCTGACAGTACAACGAGCCTACAGAAGAGGAAAGATCGCCATCTGGTGGCCTAAAATTATTAAGCAGCTGGGTCAAATATTCCTCTTTTTCTGAGCTCATACTTCCTGTTGGTTTTATTTAATCAAATCTGACACTTCACAGGGAAACAGATCACCTGGAGAAATAACAAAAAGCCTTTGCTTGAGCTCATCAGCATTTACACTTGGAATAATACACTGTTTCCCTCTTTACAGCAGTGAAATAAAGTTCCTATAAATGCTCTGTAAATCAGCTCCTTTGCAGTTGTTTTCATTCAGAATGACATTTTTCAGACGGCCGGGAAATTGGATCCTTGAGGGAAATGCACGTTGCCCGCCACGTTTCACGTTTTAGCCTGAGATCGTCTCATTGCGCCTCAGAGTGCGCTCGACACGAGTGCGACCCGCGGCTGCTGGCCCGCCATCTGTAAGACTGGACCGAGTTATGGTCGCTCCCATGCCAGCAAAGGCGGCCACCCTGAACGGGGTGGGACTCCAAAGGTGAATCAATCCAATCAGACGCTTCCTGAGGGCGTCATCAGAATCTGTCAAGTGGCTCGTGGGATATTTTGCTAACAGACAGACAAACGAATGAATCCGTTATCGCCTTTGATTGGAAAGATGCATCGAAGACCCGGAAAGCTTTCAAACTGATTTAAGCAAACGGAAGATCTGGGTAAAAGCTCTTCTTGTTCTGGAAGGACAGGCTTTGACGTCGGACCGGGAGGAAGAAGCCATCCCTTGTGGCGGCTGAGAGGTTTTGGGGGAAACAATCTTGCTTCCGAGCGACTCCGGCCTTTTCTGGAATCTGACCTAGTTTTTCCGAGGCTCCTCTCACCATCTGGTGCGGCGGAGGCTAAACAAACAGGCGGCTGTCGAGTCCGAAAACTGGATGTTTATATCGCAAGCAGAGCTGCTCCATACTTACGCTGTCGGGGGGCTGCAGAGGACAGGAGATGCCACGATCCTGCCGGCTCAAGGGCTCCTGTGAGGACACACCCTTTCGCCTAAAACAAGCCCCTTTTTTTTCTGGCTTTTTCTTTAAAAAAAAAAGAAAAAGAAGGAAGCTGATGAAATAAACATGTGGTTTTCTGTCTTCCTGCAAACAGCCTCTCCACGAGTAAGCCCAAATGTAAAAAGAAAAACAAAAAAAAACTCACCCAGTTAGATTTTTCGGAGGGTTTTTGGCCTTTTTGACAACCTTGACGAGTTAAAACTAATAATACTGCACGCTGGCCTTCTGAATACGGACAGAAAACGAAGCAGAAACGGTTTCAATCGAACAAACGAAGATGAATTTCAGCTAGAAACCTGCACGGGTTAAAACACTGAACAATAAAAATGAAAGTATTTAATGTAATTAAATAGGAGCAGACAGACTGGACTCGCTGGATTACAGCTCCTGCAGCAGGACGTTCGTGACAAACAGGACCGTTCACAAAGTGTTTGAAGTCACCTCAAACTCCTTTAAGGTTTCTTTTTTTAGACTTTTTGCAACTTTTCCACTCATCTTCTGTCCCCGACCAGAACAGCATAAAAAGCAGAGCGTTGACAAATGAGGTGGACGACACAACAAGTCACTTCTGAAACCGGAAAGACCTGAGAGACGCTTCGTCCGTCACCTGGCGATAAGATTCTTCACAATTTCAATTTAAAGAAAGAAAAGAAACATGTCAGTCTGCTGGTAAAGTCCCAGATGAGCAAACTAAAAATGAGTTATTTGCTAAATCGTCTACAATGTGTCAACAAAACGCTGGTTCGTTCTTTGCAATGATGAGACTTTTAAGGCCCAACCAACAAAATTAAAAAGAAAAACATATTTTTCTTGAAAACTGACTGAAAACGAGTTAAATTAGCGGCCAAGATCTGCAGAAAAATGAAAAACATTATAAGTCTGTCTCCTAAAGCAATAAATGACTCAACACTTCTGAACAGAACTTCCCAGTTAATTATTAACACAAAAAACAAACAAATATTCAATGTTAATGTACTAAAAATTGTTACATAGCGATCTTAAATTAACACTGAAATGAAATAAAAAAAAACTCTCTTTTCCTCAGTTTCTACAATTGCCATGAAAATAAAGTAGTACATCTAAAAGATAGTTTACCAGAGCAATAAAAAACATTATTTATTTATTTATTCTCCTGTAATGTTTTTTAATAATATTGACTGTTTTTGTTTAATAACATACCTGCTGACATCGCTGAGGACTATTTTTGCGAGCGGAGGAACACCAAGGAAGAAACGTCCTAAACAAACAAAAAAAAAAAACAACCACAAAAGTTAAAATAAAGATTTCTACAAACGCATTCGTGCATGCAGAATCGGTTTGATGCCGGTGTGTGTAAAGCTGCCCAGCTGACAAGCCGAAACTTAATCTAAATAAGCTGTGATAAGGCTTTCGGACAGATTCACTGAAATCACTTGTTCCGCGAAGCTAACGTTAGCATATCAGCTAGCTTAGTTAACCGTCCGCATGTGACTTGTTAGCTTAAAGTTCAGAGAGAGCCGCGAACTACAAACATGTCCGCACTGTTTGCTCAGACTACCATGTGTATTATTATGAATATAATTAATTTTTGTTACCGTCGCTGGGCCCTGTGGAGGATGTTTGTTTTGTCTTTTTTGGTTTGTTTTGTCGTTTCTCAGAAGGATGAAGTTTTATTTCTGAAGGAGCCGCCTGCGGTTGGTGTGCGGTTCAAAGGTCGACGGGTGTAAACAAACACACCCAGGAGACGGCGTCTTGTCGGACGGATAGGACCCGATAAGGACTTATCTGGGTCCGGCTGTAGTCTGCTGGGCGGTGGGGCCGCTTTATATGGCTCCTGTGTTTAAAAAAAACTCATTTTTAGGAACTGAAACAGGGAGCAGAGACGTCACGAGTGGAAAGTTGTTGTTGCTTTCCCTGTTTTGTTTTATTAATGGCGGAAATTGCGACAATCTTCTTTTTTTTGCCCCTGAGCGTTTGTTTGCCTCTCTCTAGTGTCAGCAAAACATCTCATGAATCAATAAACAGATATAAATAATAAAACTCATTAATCACTGAATGCACATCTCCAAACTGAGCCTCATTTAAAATGGCCGCCACAGCTTCGTCAGCCAACAAAAATGGCTCCAGCTCAGTTTCCCACACATCGAGCTAAACTTTGGTGCTAACTGATTCAGGCAAGGTCAGTCTTACCGTCTGTTAGCGAAATATCTCAACGTTAATAAAGTAATCGTTGTTTGCAAGTCTACAACTGATGACCATTTGGAGTCAACCCAATTCAAGATGGCCGCCATCATCCAACACAAAAATGGCTATAAGTCAGTCAAATTTACACTCTTCAAATATGTCAGTCCTGGTGATAAGAGGTGGATTTACATTCAGAAACTCATCTGCTTGTGATTAGTTGGTCCCTATATTACCAAACTGGCAATTTAAGGGACCAAAAGCGCCTTGGATTTCATTATTTTTACATTATTTATACAAAAAACGTCCTCCGTTGTACTTTCCTTTTTGTAAGCTACCTGCCGTCACACTGTGGGAAGTTTAAAACGCACTCTTTCAGTCGCTGAGGATGAAACAAACACTTTTTAAGGCTAGTTTGATTGACAGGAGTACTTTTGTGATGTTCCACTGGCCGTTTAAAGGATTAAACTGAATATGGGACATAAACAGAGCCAGACTCGGGTTCGGGACAGAAGTCCAGATCTCAGGGAAACCTTTGGACGATAATCGACCCACCAGATAAGATCCGAACCCATTTGGAGCAAATTGTTCCTAATTTTATTGGTATATGAGCTTAACAAATGGCTCTTAGCTTGTAAAACCTGCCGCTGAAGGAAGAGGGTTAAGATCTGTTTCTGATCAGTGAAGTTATGAAATGGAAACTTCCAGTTTGCTGTAAATCGTTAATCATTAGTGACCATTAATCTAATGACATCTGTCCTCAGTGTGTACGTAGCTAATGTGATAAACTGTAAATAATAATCTGCACATATTATTTATGTTTATTTTTAGAATTTAATCAAATTAAAACTGAGATAACAGAAGAAATCCAAATAGAGGATATGATACGTGTATTTGGTTCACTATTATCAGATAGTGAACCAAACAGTGATTGGTGAGCGCATACAAAGCCACGTCTGGTTCAGTGTGTTTTAAGGAAAGTGCGCCTCCTCTTCCCGCCCACCTCGGCGCAGAGAAATGTCACCGGGCAATAATCGCCATGGGGATGGCGGCGCCTGCTGGAGCCTGGGGGCGGCTTGCCTGAGGCCCGTCAGCGAGCTGCGACGGGCCTCAGGCAAGAGAAGTTATTTTTAGATCTACAGAAGTGGGGTCCTGCGGAAAGGTTATGAACAATTAATATCTCACCTGTTGTAGGCAGCTCTTTGAACGACCTTTGACTGGCCTGACGACCTAACAGGTAGTCGGAGAAGAGCCAAGACCAAAGTGGACTGCTGCCATTTTGATGTCGTTTTTCCCCGAGATCCCGAATAAACAATCCTGTTAACCCCGAGAAACAAGGAAACAAGCTCTGTTTTCTCAGGATAACGAGTTGATATGATGCAGAAACGTTCGGTTTATGATTTACACCCAGTTCTGTCATTTAGTATCTATGGAAGCATTAGTATTAGCAGCTAGCTGTAGCATTTCCAGCGCAGCCTAAGGCACTTTCTGCAGCAACATCTTAATCTTTCTGCAGGAACAACCAACTCAGCTTTATTTACTGTATGTGGGGCAATTCAGCAAATCAAATTAGATGAAAAATTAAGCGAGACGAGATGAAATTTTATGAACATTTAATGTCTGTCTCGGTTCAGAATGATTGACAGCCGTCTTGTCCCGCCCCCTCAGTTTGCTGCTCATTTAGACTAGTTTAGTTCAACCCGAGGACTCAGGCTTCAGCCAATGGTGGACGGACAATAACGTGCGCATGGGCGCAGTTTGCCGTAGACTGATGGCGAGCAAGAGAAACATGAACGAGGCGGATCATTTAATTTCTCACTCGTTTCCCTTAATGTCTTTGGAGGAAAAACTGAGGGGTAAGTGGACCAAAACGATGTTCAAATCCAGCAAAAAAAAAAAAAAAGTGCAGCAAAACCTGAAGTTTTTCCCGTGAGCTGGTTATCTGTTCTGCTTTCCAACTTAAAGCAGGTTTTATTTGATTCAAAACGGATGCTTCTCATATATATATATATATATATATATATATATATATATCTGTTAGCGCACCACCAGCCGCCCCCGATGAAGACCACCATCATCAGGCAAAAAGCTGACTTTGAAGCCAAACTGGGTAAGAATCATGAGAACGTATCCAAAGTGTTTTACAAACATAGAAACTCTTTATTACAACAGCATCTCACTCAAAGGTTTTGGCCATGTTCTGTGCCCCCCTCCCCTCCCCAAAAACACATTCAAATCACTGCCGTAGAGTGAGAGTCTTTTTCTTCTTCTTGTTTTTTTTTTTCTTTATATATAATCACAGCATAAAAATGATCTTTGAACACATCCTGACACGTCGTTCACAGTTCGGGATGTTTACTCGGGACGAGAAGAAGCTCGGCAAGCTGTTGGTTTTTGACACCAAAACATGTCTCAGAACCCCCACCCACCCTCGTTTCCACGGCACGTATGAAGAGATGGTCAGGTCTGTGTGTTTCAGCTTCAGCAGGCTAGAAAAACCCTCCCCCGGCTCGAACTAAAACCCCCCACGAGCAGATCCCCTCGGCTTTTTTCTTCCTCCAGGATGTGCAGAAATGATACCCTGCAGACCCTGTTTGGGTTTTTCTTTCCTCAGCTGGTGTACTGTAAAAAAACCCTGATGAGAAGGATAGTCGGGGGGGGCACACTCACAAAATAACATAATAACGTAGTCTGTCACACGAAACAATGATTTCTATCAAAATACGCCGAGGGGCAGAAAGTTCGATGACCCTGAAGCTGAGTTACAGAACCTGAGACGCATCGCATCTCAGCTGCTTTTTGTTTTATTTTGTTGCAAATTAAGAATAAAACAAAAAAAGTAAATAAAAAAAACACTGTCTGTGTGCCTAAAATGAAAAGCCGAGCGACGTCTGAGGGAGGTCAGAGCTCAGTATGTACACCTCCCCGTGTTTTATCAGTCAGCTAATGAAAGCCAAACAGCTCCAATTATTTTGTGTATTTTATTGCTGTTATCTTTAAAATTAAAATCGTTTTTTTTTTTTGCCTTTTAATAATTACCTTGCCGGCGTGTCCCGCATGAAAAAACAAAACAAAACGGTTACGTTGAATAGTAAAAAAAACAAACAAATGTATTCAGTAGCAGTGTTGATGTGTTTCTCACCTCATTGGTTAAGTACAACTTAAAATCACAACTTTATGTTTGTTTGTTTTTTAAAATATTTAAAAGACTCGAACAAACAAACTCGGTTTGAATCCTCTGAGTCGTTTCAACCCAAACGCAGCGGCTCTTAAACGCCGTGGCGTGGTGGTAATTTCCCTTTTCTGTGTCCGAACGGCCTTTAGGCGTTTCCACTAAGAGCCGAAACTCAGTATGCAAAAACATTTAAGCGACGGCCTTCACCAAGAGTGGAAATGCGATTTCCTGACACA
Organism: Kryptolebias marmoratus; assembly: GCF_001649575.2. Classification (NCBI taxonomy): domain Eukaryota; kingdom Metazoa; phylum Chordata; class Actinopteri; order Cyprinodontiformes; family Rivulidae; genus Kryptolebias; species Kryptolebias marmoratus. The sequence goes on along the minus strand of NC_051433.1, from coordinate 13,819,296 downwards.
CTTCATGTCCTCTAAGGTACCTGTTAGTGTGGAGAGATGATAAAAAAAAAGGTTAATTTTCTGTATATATGTGGTTGTTTTTTGCCTGTTCGATCTCAATGAACTCTGAAGTCTCCTCTGCTATTTGTCCGGGGATGCGGAAGTCGATGGGGATGGGCTGCGCCGTCTCCGCTGGCGGGCACTGAGCCGCCGGGCAGCAGGCCTCCCCCTTCGGACTGGACGTGCTGTGGGAGTTCTGGGCGTCCAGATTGCAGCCGGTGCCCTGGAGGAACTGAAGGAAGTTCTCCTCTATGGAGCCCTCGCGGCTCGGCAGCCGGTCCTCCACTTCGACGCCTGTGCGGCGAAACAGGCAGGGCAGGTGCTTGCCCAGCTCCTCGCGGATCTGCCTGTTCAGGCAGCCGTAGAAGAAGGGGTTGGAGGTGAAGCAGAAGTAGCCGATCCAGGTGACCACCTCCTCCAGGGAGGCCAGGGCGGCGGGTGGGCTCGCGGCCAGCGCTGAGTACAAGTGGAACGTGAAGTAGGGGAGCCAGCAGCAGAGAAACTGCCCGCCCACGGCTGCCAGCACCGCCGCGGCCTTTCCTCCCCCGAAGGGCCGCTGCAGTGCCGCTCTGTCGGTCCCCGTGCCCGTCCCGGAGCTGGTGACCATCGTGGAGCGGCTGCTGAGCGACTCCGACCTCTGGCGACGAGGCGTCTCCATCCAGGTCGGAAGCGGGCCGTGGTGCATGGCGGCCACCCGGGCCACCTTGAACATGTTGCAGTACACCACCAGGATGACCAGCAGCGGGCACAGGAAGTACACCAGCGTGAAGAGGACCATGAAGGCCAGGCGGTTCGAGCCTCCCCCGGTCCAGTGCAGCGAGCAGCGCCTGTGACCCTGAGCGGGGGGCGACGGGATGGGCCCTCCGCCGCTTCCTCCCCCGACCCCGACCCCGCCGCCTTCCAGAAGAGGAGTCCTGCCGCTTTGTAGGAACCAAGCGAGCAGCGGCAGGGCGGACATGGTCAGAGCTTTGACCCACACGCCCACCAGCACCGACGCCACCAGGCCCACGGTCATCTTCACCTCGTAGCGCATGGGGTGGATGATGTAGTAGTAGCGCTCCACGTTGATGACGGAGATGGAGAGGATGGCAGCACTGACGAGGCACACGCTGAGAAAGAGGTAGCTCCTGCACAAGGCCTCGCCGAAAAACGCTCGACCGGAGAGCATGCCGAGCGGCATCAGCACCAGGGCCGCCAGGAGGTCCACCACGCACAGGTGGAAGACGAAGGCAAACTTGTGGAGCTGGGGGGCCTTCGCGATGACCGCCATGACGGCCACGTTACCCACCACAGCCAGCAGGTCCATGAGCAGCATTGCCAGCAGGGCTAGCGACTGGGACAGGGCCCAGCCGTCGGACAGGGAGGAGGCGGACGTGTTGGGGGCGGGCGGGGGAGGCGTTCGGGAGGAGTTCCACGTCGGCTCCATCGGAGGGCGGGGTGAGGCAGGCGGGCAGGGTCAGTCACAGGCCCATCACCCATCCTTCAAAGCCAGGAAGTGCAGCCACAAAAAAAAAATACAAAAAAACAAAAACAGAGGCTCTAGAATCAGGTCCACAGATCCCCTCGTCGTAGTCCAGATGATGGTTTACGAGTCTCCTCTGCGGTCAGTCACATCCCACCCTGAAACAACACAACCCAGGATATAATGAGTGTTTACACACTTCTGTATGATGGAAACAACAACCGTCTTTGAAGCAGGAGTTCATTGTTTGATGTGAGGTTCTGTGGAGAAGTTAAGAACAGATAATATCCCACGTGTTGCAGGTAGTTCTTTGAGCCTTAACATGGAGACATATCATTACCAACGCATCTCCGACTATCTACAAGCCCAGCTTGGCCGTGGCAGCAGCTAGCTGTGGCTCTTTCCGCGCAGCCTGGGGAGCGCTCAACTAACAGTGGCGCGACGTGAAACCGACGGCCGCACAAAGGCTTCAGTGTTTAAGGTCGGAGTTTGAAAACGGAAACAAAATTTAGAATCGACCTCTATTTTTGTTTGAAACGAGGTCGTTCAGAGCGCCGTCTACAGCAGGTAAGATGTTAGTTGTTCGTTACTTTTCCACACAAGCCCCACTTCAAAGCACACGGACGGCTCCTTCAGGACTAATTTACCTTTAGGAAAAAACATTTAACAAACTGTAAAATCCCCCAAAATATACAACTTTGGTTCCGCTCCGCCGACGGGCTTTTATTTCAAACGAATACTCCGAATCAGCAGGCTGAACCTCCTGCGGTCAGGCAGCAGACGGCATGTGCTCTCCAGGCGTGCATCCTCTGAGCGTCGAGCTGATTTACTAAAAAAAAAAAAAAAAAAAAAAAAAAAAACTAATCCGGCCGCCTGAAAAAAGGCACCAGCCCTCATCCGCTGCGGCTTTCGTTTGCACTGAACCTGCACGACGGCGGGCGGAAAGAAGCCCCCGACAGCTGTGCGATTGTCACCGCGCGCACTCACCAGAATAGAAAGTCTGCTGCCCACTCCTTAGTGTGAACTCTGTGTGTTTTGAATGAGGAAGCCGAGCGTTCGAAGCCTGCAGACGGATGCTCGCGTACCAGCCTTGACAGACGAGGAATTTACATGTTTGGCTGCTGCTCTGCCGGTGAATTCTGTCTGCCGGTGGGGAAGGATGCAACAAAAGCCTGCGATGTTCTGCCACAAATATATATAAATACACAAGTGTGGGTTTAAAACAAAAAAAAAACAAGACACAGAGAGCTACTCCCAGATCAGCTGAATCCTCCTGCCCGCCCGATGTTGTCCGGTCACTCCTCTATGTGTTAATCATTAATGCAACGGAGCTGTCATGGAGGAAGGCCACGGTGTTTCGGTGTTTAGGCAGAAGAAGAAGAGCCCAGGTTCAGTGGACGGATCTGTTGCGCTCGGCGGTACACCATCAGCAGATGGGAGGGCGAGGGGCCGAGCGAGAAGGGGGGGGGGGCTGAGAACCAGGGAGCAGGGAGGAGAGCATTGTGTTCCCGGATCAGAGTATTTCCTGATGCAT
>NC_051433.1:13802101-13815777 GCF_001649575.2 Kryptolebias marmoratus | reverse complement strand
CATCCCCACCCCCACCCCCTCCACTCACACTCAGTGACCGCAGAGATGGAGCAGGAGGCTGTGAGAATTAGGACCAGAGCCGCTTCCTCCACAGGGTCCTAGAGGTCCGGGTGTTTTCAGAGGAACGAGCAGGAAGTGCTGCCGCTTCCCTTTCAGACGAGAAGTTAGCTTTTAGCCCCCTCCAAGTTCAACATTTATACTTTATACTCAACACAGGGATTTAAAGCTGTGTTGATGCTAAAGCTAGCTCCTTTTGGCTTTTATTTGGCATTTTGATGCTTTTATCTAGTGTTTTAGCTCACAGTTTTCTACTTTTTGGCCTCTAGCATTTTGTTTCATTTAGTTAGCATCTTTACTTTTAGCTTTTAGCCAACATTTTGTTACCTTAGCTAGTTTTTTGCTACTTTTAGCTTCTAGCTAGTGTTTTATTTTGTTTAGTTAGCTTTTAGCTACTTTTACCTTTTAGCTAATGTTTTATTTTGTTTAGTTACCTTTAGTTACTTTTAGCTAATATTACTTTTAGCTTTTAGCTAGTGTTTTACTGCTTTTAACCAGCCTTTTGCTCCTTTAAGCTACTACTTTTAGCTTTTAACCAGTATTTTGTTACAAGTATAGCCCTTTGCTGCTTTTGGCTTTTTTTAGCATTTTAGCTAGTGTTTTATTATGTTTAACTAGCATATAGCTACTTTTAACTTTTAGCTAACATTTCATTATTTTTAGCACGCATTTTGCTACTTTTAGTCTTTTGTGTATTACCTAATTTTTGAAATCTCACCGAAAAACATGAAATCTCACCGAGGTTTTTAGCTTCAAAGATGGAACAGCTGGCAGATCTTACCTCCGTTTGAATGCCTTCCAGACTCTCCAAGCTAAAACCGATGCTGAAGGTAACATACTGACTACTTATAATCTTTTCACCGAGACCTTCTGGGAAACAAAAAAAAACAAAACAGAACTATCCCTTTAAAAGTAGGGCCAAAATAAGGGGTGAGATTTAAACCCTCTTCAGCTGGCGGCTGAGGGGCAGAACATGAGCACCTTTTGCTCTGATGTTATTTTTTTGGTCCCCCACCCAAATCCTCTACCTGATCGTGACCTCTGCACGACCTCTCGGTCACAAACCATGGAACGCTCCACATTCCTGGCTCCTCCGCCCATTCATCCACCTTGTCGATAACAATTCAATTTCGGGGGGTGGGGGTGGGGGGGTTGTATAAAGCATCTCGTAGTACCAGCTCCCCTGAGCCCGCGGGGCATTGATTGGGCCGGGGCCTCAGCCTCCACGCAACCAGCTCGTCAGACGCGGGGGACTCTTGTTGTCACGGTGATCTTTCCCAAACGCAGTTCATCTCGTTGCTCCATCTGTGGAGGACAATGAAATCTGGGTTATTATGGAGAAGGTCTGCTGAAGGAGTGGGCGCCGAGCTGCCGAGTCCCACGTGTTTCATTTGCATTTGCAAAAGATACCCCCCAATAACAACACACATAACATTTGCATTTCATTGAAATCCCGCCTTGCGCCTCTCTGACCGCTGGAGGAGCAGCGTCCAGTTCGCGGGAACGTTCGGCCAATGGGAGAGATGCTGAGCTCCTCGGGGTCAAACACTGAGCGGTCTGCGCCGGGAAAGAACGACCCCTGGCTTTAAACTCGAGTAAATCTGATGTTACAGCGTGCACGGTTGGTGTTAATGTCCACCTCGGACAGCATCTGACCGACTTTATCGACTTGTAGGGACAGAAGCTTCGGCTTCAGGAGTCTGACAGCCAGAAAAAATCGGTCATTTCCTAAAGAAACGAGGCGAACGTCATTTAAAGGACCGCTTGGTTGACGTTTGTTGTCTCGTGAGCTCTGTTAGCGCTCAGCGTGCGTGGCTGGGACGGGTCTCAACATCCGCCACACGAAATGTCAGCTCCAATGACTTATATGGATCCATATAAGTCATTGGTCAGCTCAGTGTCTGCGAAACCGCCCCTTCCGCGTTTGCTGAGGTCACAGAGCTGTGGTGGCCATCTTGAATCCGTCATCGGCTGTAGGCGCGGGTCAGAGGTGTCGCGTAAAGGCGCGGCAGCACTCTCGGCTACTACCACATCTGAGCCAGCCGGGCTTTAGCCTCGATTAAAGCAGTTTGACGAGGGTCTCAGCGGCCTTCCAGCCGTCCTCTTGTTTCTGTTTCGCCTCCACGTTTTTTCGTCCGGATGCAAACTTTGCGTTGGGTTTGGGTGGGGAGCTTCACCAGACAGCACTTACTTACTACGGTTGTCATGGTGAGGATGTATTAAGATGTCTTGTGCCCGCTGAGGATACAGAGAGAGAGGGGAGACGTGCTCCGGCAGCACAGGGGGGCCCCCCACCCTCAAACCTTCAGGCTCAGGCCCGGCGAAGCTGCGGGGACGCCGGTGTCCGTCCCTGAGCCGCGTTGAGTCCAAAACTGGATGTCTGCATCTGGATCCAGGCGTGTGCACCGAGATGTGTGTGTGTCAGGTGTTGACTCGCGACAAAAATAGCACAGTCTTGCTCGGCCGGCAGCACCAATCACTGCCACCGCAAATACAATGGTTTCCCTGGCAACCGCGAAAAATAGACTCCACATTTGCACTCAGAAATAGCACCAAGAAAAAAAAAAAAAAAAAAAAGGGACGCTGCAATAACCCCGGAGAGAGGGGGGCCCCACCCCCTGCACACCAACACCAACACCCCCCCCAGCACCACCTCGCTGCCAATAATAACCACCCAGAGACGTGGACGGAGCAAACAACAGCGGCGCTCAGGAATAAAGTCATGCCACCACATTTAGCAGAACATAATTGCCGCTGCCCACACAAACAATCGGAACGTGCTCGCGGCGCACGGGCGCGCCGGGCGAGGGCGAACACTCGCCGAGCTCGGTGCCTAATGACATAAAAGCAAAGGCGCGGGGAGAGCGTTCGGGCTGACACAAGTGAAGGAGAGATTATTTACAAATTCCTAACAGGAGCCCGTCTCATTATCGGCTGCTTTGTGCATGTTATAAAAAAAAAAAAAACGTGAAAGAGCGATGCTACGGGAGATAAAAGGGTGAATGTTGCCTTGGAGACTCTCAGACAGAGAGGTTTTATAGCCGGAGAAAGTCAAATATATTAGGATTCGGAGCTTCTTTTTTTTTTTTTCTAAAAGCCTGTACCCTTGGAAACATTTTTTTTTTAAGCTAAACGGCAAAAAATAATCGTTGGAGCTGGTAAATGAGTCATTCAGTGCCCTCCAAACTCATCTCAGGGTTTTCTGAATAGCATCACCGTGAACGCTTCGGTTCTTACAGCGGAGCTCCAAGGACTTTCTATTGTTGCTGTTTAGACTCTGGAAATTTGAGCCACGGTTTCACCGCTTTTTCAGAAAAAACAAAAAAACAACAAAAACATGATTTTCATTTCAAATAAAAAGAAGAAGAAGAAGGGCTGAATCTATGAGAGGAAAAAAAAAAGTCAGGTTTGCTGTCGTTACTAAATTCCATCAAAAATTAGAAACTCTCTTTTATAAATAAGCAAACTAATAGTTAAACTAGAAGCACTCAGAGAGCGCAAACCTCCGCCAAGGCCACAGTGGGATTATAATCTGGATCATAATCTGGATTATAATCTGGATCATAATCTGGATTATAATCTGGATCAGCACCAACATTTCCTCCAAATCGGTTCAGTAGTTTTTACCTAACAGACACACAAACACAATCGGAAACAAAAGGGTCAACTGTAGGAGCAGAGATAAGTTTTTAACAAAGGGGTTACCTGTGACCTTTGACCTTTGACCCCGGACCTTGAAACCAACAGTCATCATCTCTGACCCATGAGGTGTCCAGTTGTGCAGTTTGACATTTATACATCACACTGCTGCAGAGTTTGAGCACCAGGTCAACTGGGATGTTGACCTTTGACCCTAGGGCCTTGAACTCAATGGTGATCACCCTTGACCTAAGAGGCGTCCAGCTGTGCAGTTTAATTTTCCTCCTTTACATGGTTGCACAGTTATAGCACAAGGTCATCTGTGATGTTAACCTTTGACCCCATCACCATGAAATCAACAGTGATCACCCTTAGCCCATGAGGTGTCCAGCTGTGGAATTGGACATTCCTGTCATACAGCTGCAGAGTTAGAGTACCAGGTCAACTGGGATGGTGGTTCAAGTTGCACTTTATCAACAGTTATTATTTTTTCTTCAGCCTGAATGAGGCTCTAAAGGACACAGAGAACGGTGTTCATCATTTTGGTTGGAAGTCTTGATTTATTTTGTCATCTGGCGCTGGTTAGATTTGCGAAATACAAAATAAATACAGAATATCGCAACAAAATGAGGAATTCTGTCACAGATCGGTTGCTTTGAAGGAGTAAATAAATACAAAGGTAAACTCAAAATGTTTGTTCATGTTATTTTCTTTAAGTTTTCAGTCAGTCTGTAGCATGAAGGAGTGTTAGTGTGTGTCCCCTCGGACTTGAACATGTGAGTTGTACCAGACGGTGGCAGTGTGTCCTCTGTAATGCTCGCTCTGAAAGCTTGAATCGACACGTTCGACACAAATCACCTCCAGAACCGCTCTGATGTTGGAAACATATTGACTTTTTCATCTTCCATTCTTAAACTTTAAGGGTTTTATGTTGTTGTTATTTTTATTTTTGGTCAGGTTTTGAGGAAAACTCAAAACATCCACTTATTCATCCGCTATATTTTCCACTTTTAGATTATTTACTGAAGACAAAGACACGGCCTGACCTCCTGACCTCCTGACCTCCTGACCTTCTGTACCTCCTTCTGGTTGTAGCTGCCATCTTTAGAAAGGGTTCGTTTGAATCGACAAACTACTTCCAGACTCGTTCTTATCCCCTGAAGTGCCCACATCTGGACCCACAACTGGTCTGTTTTACAAATAAAGCCGAGTTGGGAAAACAATAATAAATGGGGATGATACTATTCTGATAAATATACTTATTTTTCTTAATTTTGTACTTTTATTTTCAGGAAAGTCTAAATACTTAAACTTAAAAACATCAAAACTTGAAGCAGCGTAGGCCACCTTGTTATGTTGGTGTAGATTCTCAACTTTCCCAAAGTAAACCCTTATAGTATTTAAATAATACATTTTAATACTGTCATGACTGCTAACAATAAATTTTTATGAGAAAGGTTAAGTTTTACAGTCATGCCACAAAGTCTAATAATCATTTGCTATAGAAGTGTATTTATTGGAAGGCTAATATTAGCATAAAATCCCACGCTAACATCTGCTAACACTTGCTAGTTAGCAGTAAACACAAAATGCAGACAAAGCTTCTGAATTGTCTAATGTTTTTAATTTTACTTGGCTGTAAAACAAAGTATTAGATAAGTTAAAAACACGACCTGATGGTGACAATGAATTAAAAGTCTTGGGGTTGGCATGTTAAACGGACCGGAACTAGTCAAACCTATGCTAACTTGTGCTAACCAGCTAATAGAAGTTAATATCATTTAATGAAAACTACTTGCCAAAATAAAATGAAGAGAAGTTGGGAATTTATTAAAAAATCCCCAAGGCGTAATTTCCAATACATACATTATATTATAATATATTGCAGATACTGTATTTGGTGTTTGTGTAACATGACATATAGCCGTTAGCAGTTAGCTGCAAAAGCACAAAATCTCTCATACATTTAAAAGATTCTAATATACACTATATTGCCAAAAGTATTCGCTCGTCTCCCTTCACACACATATGAACTTGAGTGCCATCCCATTCTTAACCCGTAGGGTTTAATATGACGTTGGTCCATCCTTTGCAGCTATAAGAGCTTCAACTCTTCTGGGAAGGCTTTCCACAGGTTTAGGAGCGTTTATGGGAATTTTTAACAATTCTTCCAGAAGCTCATCTGTGAGGTCAGACACTGATGTTGGACAGAAGGCCTGGCTCTTAGTCTCTGCTCTAATTCATCTCAAAGTTGTTTTATCAGGCTGAGGTCAGGACTCTGTGTAGGTCAGTCAAGTTCTTCCTCACCAAACTCCATCATCCATGTCTTTGTGGACCTTGCTTTGTGCTCTGGTGTTCAGTCATAATGGGACAGGAAGGGACCGTCCCCAAACTGTTCCCACAAAGCTGGGAGCATGAAACTGTCCAAAATGTCTGAAGCATTAAGAGTTCCTCTCACTGGAACTAACTCCTGTAAAACAACCCCGCACCATGATCCTCCCTCCACCAAACTTTACACTCAGCACAAAGCAGTCAGACAAGAACCGTTCTCCTGGCAGCAGCCGAACCCAGACTTGTGATTTGTCCCTCCAGAGGACACGTCTGCACTGTGCTAGAGTCCAGTGGCAGCATGCTTTACTTCACTGCATCTGAGGCTTTACACTTAGTGATGGAAGCCTTGGATGCAGCCGCTCGGCTGTGGAAACCCATTCCATGAAGCTCTCTCTGATGTGTTCCTGAGCTGAAGGCCACATGAAGTTTGGAGGTCTGCAGCTGCTGACTCTGCAGAACGTTGTTGACCCTGTGCTCTATGAGCGACCCATTCTTTCACTAATGTATGTGGAAGCAATATGCACGCCTAGGTGGTTGATTTTATACACCTGTGGATATGGATGTGATTGGAACACCTCAATTCAGTGATTTGGATGGATGAGTGAATACTTTTGGCAATATCTTATTTTATCATTTCACTCAGAACTGGTTACAGTTTACGGGAGCAACAGTTAACGTCGACACTGGACTCCTCTGAAGCTGCAGATTGGCACAAGGCAGTATAAAACCCAGAGCCAAACCCATTTGTGAATCAAGCTTAACAAACTCATTTACTTCCCCGCTTTGACTACCAAGCAGTAAAACTCATTTAGCTAATGGAGCGTGGCCGGGCGCCACCTGAACCTAGAGGTGCCCCCAGACCGAACGCCTCCAACACGCCGTCTTGATACTGCCGTCAAACAGAATCAGCCTCGTGAAAAAAACGGCTGTTTTGACAGCTGGAATCACAGCTGCCAGGGGACAATAAGCGATGCGATCATGGCTGTGCTTTCAGAAAAGACGTCCATCATGCTGCGGCTGCAAAGATGGCTTTAATTTCTGCGTTTTTGGGTTTTTTTCCATCTGGAGCTAATAATTGTTTACAAGAGATGACAGGCATCGTGTTAGATTACTGTATTAGTTCCTGTAAACAAACCAAGAGTAGGTCGTTGCACATTTTAGGACTTGGAGCTCTAAAACTAATATATAAGATTTATGTTCATCTTTCTTAGGTTTTATAATTGCTAAACATACTTTGGGTTAATAGCAAAAAGCAGTTTTGGGACATAAATAAATGGCGACACAGATGGTCCAGTCTTGTGTTTGTTATTGTTTGTGTTCAGTCATGAAAGTAAACAATAAAATATACAGCCTGAAAATTAGACGCAACAAAATCATTGCAACGTAGACAACCTATAGCTCTGTCTGCAGCTCTACATACAGCTCTGTCTGAAGCTCTATGCACAGCTCCGTCTACAGCTCCACATAAAGCTCTCTCTGCAGCTTTACATACAGCTATCTGCAGCTCTACATACAGCTCTATATACAGCTCTGCCTGCAGCTCTACACACAGCTCTACATGCAGCTCCACATAAAGCTCTGTCTGCCGCTCTACATACAGCTATATCTGCAGCTTAACATACAGCTCTATCTGCAGCTCTACACACAGCTCTGTCTGCCGCTCTACACACAGCTCTACATGCAGCTCCACATAAAGCTCTGTCTGCAGCTCTACACACAGCTCTTTCTGCAGCTCTACATACAGCTGTATTTGCAGCTTTACATACAGCTGTCTGCAGCTTTACATATAGCTCTTCATGCACCTCTACACAGCTCTATATGCAGCTCTACATACACCTCTATGTGCGGCTGTACATACAGCTCTGTCTGCAGCTCTACATGCAGCTCTACATACAGCTCTTTCTGCAGCTTTACATACAGCTGTCTGCAGCTTTACATATAGCTCTATATGCACCTCTACACACACCTCTACATGCAGCTCTACATACAGCTGTGACTGATGGTAAAGACTGTCAGCAGAAACGTGTCGGCTTGGTGCATCGAAGGAGTCTTCTCTGCAGTGTTGGAAACCTTTTTGCTTGAACTTTTCACAAGGCTGCAATATTTTCCAGAGGCTGTAGAGAAGAGACAGAGAGGGGAGGAGGTAATGTGACCCTCCTCCTCCTCCTCCTCTTCCTCCTCCTCCTCCTGTCTGCGCCCTTCAGACACCAGCTGCTTGTTTCCTCTCCTCTGAGGACTGCTCAGTTCAGGGCAGGCAGGCAGACAGGCAGGCAGGCAGCTGTGGTGAAGATGATGATGAGGAGGATGAGCCTCTCCTGCAGCCTGGACTCCTGAATGACACCGACTGAAGGTAAAGCGGCGGCGGCGGCGGCGGCGGCGGCGGCGGCGGCGGCGGCGGCGAGGCACATGTATGTGAGCGCGCGGGGGTCATGTTGTTAACTTGATTAACGGGTTCATGTCTTTATCGGTGTGTTATTCCTGCAGGAGCAGAACTTTTCCCCGTTCTGCTCCTCCAATGCACCAAGCTGCAGAGCGGTGCCGCAGGAGCACTTCTGCCTTCCCTGCATCAGCTCCTCATGCAGGGAGAACCGGGGACACATTAGACCCTTCTGGCTTTTATCCCCCACCAAAAAAAAATGCATTAAAAAAAGGATTAATATCGCCCAGCGGATGATAATGCTTTTTGCATGTGTGTGTCTGTCTGTTAGCAAAACATCTCATGAACCAGAGGACAGATTTTTATGAAACTCTCAGAAATGAATCACTGGATGCACATCTAGAACTGATTAACTTTTGGAGTCCACCCAATTCAAGATGGCTGCCACAGCTAATCGACCTTAGCCAACACAAAAGTGGTTGTGACTCAGATATTTTTACAGACATCGAGCTAAAATTTGGCGTGGTAGTAGACAGGGGTCATCCCCAACACATACTCTGAGCGCGGACTGACTGAGTGAGATCTGTTTAGAAAACTCTGCCATTAACTGTTACATTAAACTCTGTCTGTTAGCAAAATATCTCATGAATCACTGGAGTGATCGTGATGAAACTCTCAGAAAGTAATCACCGGATGTTCATCTAGAACTGATTAACTTTTGGAGTCAACTCAATTCAAGATGGCTGCCACAGCCAATCGACCTAAGCCAACACATAAATGGCTATAACTCAGCCAGCTTATCAGATATTAAACTAAAATTTGGCATGGTAGTATTTGAGCATCACCCCCAACAGATGCTCAAAGGGCTACACATTGCACAGAATTTGTTCTCAAAACCTTTGGCATTAACTATTGGTGTCAAACCTGGCTATCTGTTAGCAAAATATCTCTCAAACCAGAGGACGGATTTTAATGAAACTCTCAGAAAATAAACACTGGACATGTGCCTACAGCTGATTACCTTTTGAGAAATATTTACCAGTCATAGATGGAAAAAATCCCAAAGCTATTCGATGTGGAACGGGCAGGGTGAAGTGGAAAATTTCCCTTAGAAAAACAAACTTTTGCTGGAGAGACGCGCGTTGGTCAAATTCCAAACACTCGAAGAGGACGCTGATACTTGTGTGTTTAAGTTATTTAACGTGCTCCAAACCATAAAAGCTCTACTCTACTGAGACTAATCTCTCCTTCTTTATGTAAAAACAGTGTCGGTTCATTCTTCATGTCCTTTGTGTCCTTTAGAGCGTCAGGACTCCACGGTGGATGGTAGAAGACGCCCCACAGAGAATCCTGGACATGATGGGAGCCTTGACTTTCAGAAGAAGCGTCGTGGCCGTCCTGTCTTTGCTGTTAGCGGCGGCGAAAGTCAACGGGAAGCCAAAAATAGTCCCCCTGGACTGCAACAAAACTTGTTTGTGCGCTAGCAACATCATCAGCTGCTCCAATGCAAGTCTAAGTCAGGTTCCTTCACCTCTTCCATCAAAAACCGCAGTTCTGGACCTTAGCTTCAACTCCATCACCCACCTCTATCATAAATGGGCCCCTGAAAACCTTGGCAGCCTGCAGAGCCTGATACTCAGAAACAACGGCCTGTACTTCCTCTCCACTGAGGCGTTCGTGCACGTGACGAACCTCACATACCTGGACCTGTCCTTCAACAACCTCCGTCAGCTGGATGAGTTGATCTTCGAGCCGCTGGAGCGCCTCCAGGTGCTGGTGCTTTTCAAGAACAACATATCCCAGATCGACCGCACCGCCTTCGAAGGCCTCGCTTCTCTGCAGAGGCTCTACATGAGCCACAACCTGATCTCCCGCTTCCCCCTGGAGGTGCTGAAGGATGAAAGCAGGCTGGGGACGTTCCGGCTGTTTGACGTTTCCTCCAACAGGCTGAAAACGCTGCTGCTGCAGGACCTCCAGGCTCTGGGCGCCTGGATCAAGAACGGCGTCTACTTCCACAACAACCCCCTGACCTGCAGCTGCGAGCTGTATGTCGTCTTGGCACAGTGGCGCATCAAGGAGCTCAGCTCGGTCGTGGACTTCCCGGACAACCACACGTGCGTGATACCGGGTGCGCGCCAGGAGAAAATGCTTATACTGGATCTGGACAGGGCCTACCTGAACTGCACCGCGGTCAAGGTCCTGAAAGAGGAGGCCTACCTGGAGCAGTCCATCGTGCTGGACTGCGACACCAAGCAGAGGAAGATGGAGAAGCGGTGGGAGCTGCCAGAAAACTCCTCGCTGTCTTTAGTGAATGGGACCGCAAAGATTCTTAGCAATGGCAACCTCCGCATAGGGCCCCTGAAGGCAGCGCACTCGGGGGTGTACACCTGCTACGCTACAGGCGATTCTCTCAACGAGACTCTGCACGTAACCGTGGAGGTGTTCAACGCCACCGCGCGCGGTGGGCTGGAGAACCTGAAAACCGCCTACACCACCCTAGTGGGGTGCCTGATCAGCGTCGTCGCGGTCATCGCCTACCTCTACTTCACACCCTGCCGCTGCCCCTGCTGCCCTGGTCAGGGCTCGGAGAAGGGCGACCCCGCCGAGAGCCTCCGCTCCTCCACCGCCAGCATCCCCGAAGCTCAGGACCGGACGGGGCGACGGGGGGCCGAGGGTGGGGGCCTCCCCTACGGGCCCGCGGGCCTGCCGGAGGAGAACGGGAGGCTGAATCCCATTGGGGAGGAGGACGACGAGGTGTGGCAGGAGGGCGACAGGAAGAGACGGAGGTCTGACGCCGACTCGGTCAGCTCGGTGTGCTCCGATACGCCCATGGTGGTTTAAGGAACGAGCGGGAGAGACGCTGCTTCGCTTTGGACATGTGGAAAAGGACAACAAATAGAGAAAGCTTTGGTTGGCTCTTGGAGGTAATACCGATATAGCAGCAAAATATTCTCTTGCTTGAGAATAAGTTGCTTTGTAAATGCCTAAAAACGGCGGCGGAAGCGGTTCTTTTATCTTCCATTTCCAAATGGAGGCACTTAGGCAAGCTTTTACGGTCACAGACACTTTAAAACCACTGAAAAGCGCAAGAGACAAACAGCATAAAACCCACTTATTTTTAATCAGATTCTTTGGTGTTATTTGCTTCTGAATGTCCAAAGGCAATAAATAATGTATTACTTTAATGGGGTCTTGGTTCTTGGAAAAACAGAACTTTTACAGTCGTTGGACTGAAGGTGCCGCTCCAAGGAGGCGTTCCTTTTATGCAAAGCTCAAACATTCGTGAAAATAGTCTGCCTTTGTTTTTATTGCCTTCACTTATGGAGAAAACCTAAGGATCAGCCTTATGCAACTACAGCAGCTTCAGGGTTATCGTACACTATGTGCGTTCGTGTTTGTATGATTACCGGATAATTACCGGATGTAGCCAAAGCTGCTAACGATGTTGCGTTTTTATTTATTAGCATTAAAGAGGATTCTCATTAATAATACATTAAGTTGAAATCCCAACCTCTTAGAGAAGGGGTGGGGACTCTTTACCAAAGTATCAAGCTTTTAATAACATTTCTAGCTGTCGATCAAGTTTCTTCGCATTTAACTCTCAGTCAGGCGAGAGGAGAAGCTGAACAGGTGACTCTCCTCGCACCCGACTAATATATGGATCAGGTGTTTATTCGATATTCAAAACTATTGCCAGACAAATGCAAAACAGAGGAGTGATTCAAACAACACACCGACTGGAACTGTGAATCGTTTAGCCAAAGAACAGGTTTCCTCCTCTCTGTGCAATTAGTACGTGTTCCGCTGCGAGTTCCATGTGGGTAACATAAATGTACTTCTCATACCGCAGATGGCTGATGGCTGCCGGGAAGCACGGCCCAAGGGGACGGCTGAGTGTGAGCACCATTTACTGAATGCCTCGGGGGGCTTTAGAGCCCAGCCCATCGTCCAGCAGGAGCCGGCCAGGACGCCCGTAAACACGGCCAGAAATAGCAGCTCGAAAGCAGCTGAAACGCTCGAGTTTCAGCTGCTTTGACTGTTTAACTTATGACATGAGCCCCCCTTTTCGGTTCAAAACGCCGTTTCGTGACATCTGTTCCCCGGCCACAAGTCAAACAGTCAAATCAGCTGACAAAAAAAGACATGCAAGATAATAGATGTAGCACTGTACTTTCAGATTGGAGTGTTACTAACAAAGCATACTCGACTTTTACGGTTCCTTATCGAGATCATTTATATCTGACCTTAAATCGTCCAATAAAAGAAACTGATTGTAGCTCAACGTCTTTTATTTCACTCATACGTACTGCATCGTAGTGCCTTCGTGTTTGCCGTTAGGTACCCCCCTTTTTTACTGCTAAATAACAGTCCTACCCCGTTAAGGCGTGACCTCCAACTCAACCTCTAACGGTTTCTTGTTGTGCCCGGTGCCCGGCGCCAAGCCGTCACCAGCAGATCCTTTAAGCCCTGTGGGTTGCAAGGACCTTCACACGCTGAGTTTGTGCCTCCGGCTTATCCCTCGTGCCTCCCAGCCGAAGCCACAGCCAGGGAGCCTCATGGCCAAGTCACGAAACCTCAGATACGCCGCGTTCCTCGGCACATTCCCGGCCCACTTCTGCCTCTTGTTGTCCTTGCTGAAAGAAGGAAACACTATAAAGAGGGGTGTTCCAGAACTCGGTGTTAGGTTTCAAAGTCAGTCATATCCCGAGGTTTTTCCAAGTCGACTTTTGCCCAGGGCATCGTATTTCCTCCACTGGACTCAGAGCGCGTCCAGATACATACCGTGTATTCCTCAGATAAGAGACCCTTGCTGTTCACACGACGTCGTAAATATATTTGATTTATTAGACCATTCCACTGTTTCACCAATGGACGCAGTTCAGCATGGAGACGTCGACTGATCTGCCGCCTTTCTATCAAACTTAGCTTTGTTTTCCTGTCATCGGAGCTACAGCTGTGCTTAGGTCGGATTGGATTGAACTGCGCAGCTCTGCTTCTGCTTTCCACGCACGTAAAATTAGCTTTGGCCACCCACGATCCTGTTTGTGGTTCATCTGTTTTCCTTCATTAAATCACTCTGGATTGGCCTTTGATCAGACCAGGTGCTTTCCACGAGAGCTGCACCTGCATGAACGCTACGGCTAACCCAGCTGTCTGAGGAGCGCAGGCTGGCTTTTCGTCAGAGTCTCCCAGATGAATGTGCTCATTTTTTTTATCTGCCTCCAACACATTCATTTCAAGGATAAAATGCTGCAGCTTCTTAAGGGGGGGG
>NC_051433.1:13794567-13802043 GCF_001649575.2 Kryptolebias marmoratus | reverse complement strand
GGGGGGGGGTCTCACTGGGCTGTGACTGTTGGCGACAAGTTGCTGCAAAAGGTATTTGCAAGGACTCGCTCTGAAATATCTCCAAACGTTTGCAGGGGTTCTTCGCCTCCTTGCATGAGCTGCAGGGCCTCGCTCCGGTGTCGCTGAAATTTTGAGCTTTCGTTGTATTTGTTTTGTTCCAGTAAATGTGAGCCCAATTTTTGCCGGGGGTTTGTGTGACTCCAAGTGAAAATCTGCATATTTTCTTGAAATTTTGGGTCTTCAACTCGTCCCCAACAGTCCCAGAAGTATCTTCCCCAGTAAAGATTGTCCATTTTCATTGGTTAAAATATAACAGTCAAGTATATTTTATTAATCAAATCTTTATTCTACTAAATTATGTCATTGGCAACAACATTAAACATACAGTGAGCAACAAGACACAATCAGAACACTATATGTAAACAGTTAGCTTAGCTTAGCACAAACTAGCTTCCATGCTAGCTTAAATCTCACAGCATGTCACAAAACCACATCTCATTTTGAAAGTAATGTCTCATGTGAGATAACTATACCAAAAAAATCCAAACTTAACCAAGAAACGGCCAGTTTTAGTAGCTGTATAAACATTAAATGCTAGTGTCAGAGCTAGTTTCTGATCTTTATGCTAAGCTAAGTGGCTAACTATTGAGGCTTTGCAGACTTTATTTGACAACTAAAACAGAGCAGGGATCGAATGCCTTCTACTCTTTTTCTAAATTTAAAATGGGACCTATATATTTATCACATTTTAAATACATTTCCAGTGTTTTGTCAGCTTGTATTTCTGCAACAGGCAGCTGTGTTGCTAACACTGCAATAGATACCAAAATTGTTATATCAGTTTATTTGAATAGAAATATGCAACTCTGTAGTCCTTTTTGTGATTCGTTGTCATCATTTTCATGTATATATATAAAAAAATAAACTTTAGCCGTGGTCAAGCCCCTGGCTGTGTGGGTATTTCTGTTGTTTTCTTAAGGCTTCACTTGAGCCGGCTTCAGTTTCTGTATCAGGATAATTTAATCATGACTGAAATACGAGACCGAACGGATTGTCAGAGCGGAAGCTGAGAGTCGTGTTCGCTGCCTCTGTCCCTCAGACGTACGATGCTTTTGCTTTGGACCGTGGACGTCTCTTTTGCGGACCGAGCTTTCCCCCGACGACGTATTCAAGTGATCAGTTGCTGCTGCAAACTCATAAAGTCTCGTTATGACGGAACGAGCGTTAACTGTGGCGGGTACCTGCTGTCCTACAACCTCCCTTCTGCTGGATGAATGATTGAAGAGGCCTGCAAAGACGCTCACGTCACTCACGTTACCGTGTTCGCCATCAACGCGTAGAGCCAGCAGCGTGTGATGACCCATGTGGAACAGTATCGTAGTAAACCACTGAAAAGGATGAGCTCCTTTAAGACAATACGAGTAATTATATGAGGGGGTTAATGGCAGGTGTTTGAAGTGTTTCCCCTGGTTACAAGACGTGAAGTCGCAGCTCTACACACATCGAGGATGGAGATGTAATCCAAACTCCTCGGCGATGAGCGACGGCGTTTCAGGGACAGGGTTCTGAGTGGGACGATTCATCCTCTCATCAGGCCCCTCTCAGGAGGACTGAGTGACGAAGCTGCAGATCAAAGAGAATCTTCTGCCGTCTGGTGGTCGCCCGAGTCGTGACGACGCGCGCCAGGTGCTTTTTAGACCCGTGCAGCAACAACACCGTCGTCCCCGAGTTTATTTTTTCTAATGCAAATGTTGGGACTGAGTGGTTTTAATGAACCTGTCCCTACGGACGCGAAGGGGCAACATTCACATGGAAACATAGATGCAAATTTCACAACAAATTGCTCATGGAAATCATGTTGGTTTGCCCTGAACGGCCCAGGCTGCTGACCTGACGTTACCCCTGAAGATTTGTATATTCAGGTTGGATAAATCTGACCGGGAAATAGGACTAACCTGACGAACACGCAAGGATGTAGATCAAAAATAATTATAATTATAATGGTAATTTCCTGTTGATTGTGCAGCTTCTGTTGGGATCTGCTATTAAAGGTGTACGACACCTGGTATTAAACTGCTGCTGCAGCACGAAGGAAGCACCAAAATGAATCTACCGGAGTAAACAAACACGTCGGAAGACCTGATTCGACCTAAAACTGGGTTTAAATGAAGAGCATGAGTTGAGGGGCGACACAGAAGGAGCGTCAGTGCTTCACTCAGGAGGATTTTTAACGGGAATAACACGTTCCGGTGGGCTTGGGTTTCCAACTGAAGGCGCGCCTCCCTCTGCTGGCACGCCGGGGAAAACGGCGTGCGTCTGGACCTCGTTTACGCTGCTTTTAATGTTCGCTCAAACGACTTGAAACTTCAAACAACCGATTTGTAATAAATGAAAGTTTGTCTCAAATCAAACCGAAGACCATCTGGAGTTTCAAGTCAAATCGATCAGTGTGGACAGTTTTAGGGTTTATAGATTATATTTTCAATAAAACAGGGTTGACTGGAGTAAAATCAAGACAACAGGATCAGCTTGTGTTTGAAGAGGAGCCGCCTTTATTTGAGCACAAATCAAACAGCTGACATCTCCGACAGGCAAACACAGAACTGCAGGCAGGAATGAAGGAAGTCCAAAGTTAGGGTTTTTAAAAAAAAACAAATACTCACCTGGATCGGATGAATCCCTGAAATGCGTCGACGTCTCGTTCCACCTGGTGGAGGAGAACACTCAGCGGAACCTCCTCTGAACACGTTCTGCACCTGCTGAACAGGAAGAAGACAGAAAAAAAAATCTGGAGAGAAATCGCCACTCAGATGTTTTCTCAGGAAATGTGAGCTCTGTGTGTGTGTGTGTGAGTGTGTGTGTGTGTTACAGACAGGCTTGCACTTGCAGCACTTTTGTTGGTCAATCTGTCAACCTGTTTCCTGAGGGATGCTGTTTGTTCTGACCCGCGGGGCCTGAGGGATACGTACCTGACCAACCTGCTGCCGGCGGCGGCGCGGGTTCTTCGTCTTCGCCTTCAGACGGCGGCTCGTTTCAGTCCCTCCTCCCTCCTGCTTCCTGCCCCCCCACAGGGCAGAGAGAAAAGAACAAAAACAAGAAAACTCAGTTAGCGCCCAGAAACACTTTGTGCGGAGAACGCCCCCACCCTGGGTGTCTCTGATCAGGGGTGTCCAAAGCGAGGCCCGTGGGCCACCTGCGGGCCCTTCAGGAATGGTTTGAATTTGGCGAGCGGGCTTGGAGACATAACGGCTGCCGAAACACGTGATCATTCAGCGTTTTTGAATCGATTTACATTCAAAATAAGTCTGTCACGACCAAACATCCACAGCATAATTTGTTGCCAACAGTAACGAGTCGTTTGTTTACATTTGGACAATCTTGGCGCAGGAGTTACGATCCGTAAACAGAACAGAATTTAGTTGTAAACAAAGACGAGGAAGATTTGCTGATTTCGGACACGTTCGCCTCCAAAACATTGTGTCGGAAGCATAAAATCTCTGACCTAAAACGGCTATAAAGGCTGGAAGAGGACGGATAATTTAAGGTTTAAGTAAACAACGGAAGAAAGAAGCTGCCAGAGCCGGGCCGTGTTTAGGGACTTATTTTACGCTTTTGTTTCAACGATAAACTCAAAACACAAAACCTCAACAAACCCAACTAACTGAAGGAGCTGAAGGCTCCTCATTTCAAAACACTAAATGTTTCTGAGGCCTTTTGTGTTTAGGATCAATAATTTAAACTCCTTTTACACCAAAGCTGGCTCACATTGGTCCTTCTGACTAAAATATTAGATTAAATTATTAGATTACGGTTTTATTTTCATTGCACTAAAAAAAACAACATGTTGCTGTTGGGAGTTTAAAATGACAAAAAAAGAATTTCTTTTTTTTAAACCAAAGTTGAATTTTTCTGGCCCTCGACTTCCAGATTGTGGATTTTGATTTTTAAAATCATTTATTCTGAGCAGGTTCTTTAGCAAGTTCTACGTTCTAGATCAGGTTGTTTATGGACTTCTGCTCCTTTAGTAGGATTTTTAAAAAAGCAGCTTAAAATAGTTACCTATCTTTACGGATTTTAACTGCAGTGAATGTTTCAGCTTCTTAAACTTAATTGATGTTGGTTATTCTTTGAGTCAGTGTTCTCAGATATCTTTCGTTTTAACGGATTAGATCTTTATTTTTACATTTGACGGCTGTGATTCGGGGGTTTTCTTGTGCTTCGTTTTATCATCAGAGCTGCTTTGATTTTAGAGGATTTTAAAGTCTGACACGTTTTTTTTCTGTAAACCAAGTTAACTTCAGCTAACAAATCTGAAGCATCGAGACGTTCTGGGCTGGGAATAAAAGCTGTTTTTTATCATTTTTATCAACAAATATTACTGAGTTACCACCTCAGGGGGAGAAAAGGGGAACATTTGTTTGAAATACCTGAGCTGTCTTATTTTTGTTTAAAATCTGTTTCTTTTATAAAGATATTTAACGTCAAATGACTTTCTTATCCCACATTTTTAATGCTGACATGAACCTGATCGTGTTCACACTGCTGGTGAGATTTGATCAAATGTCTAAGCGTCTGACATCATCAGGCGATCAAACGCCGGCCCTCTTACACACCTGGATACGTTACCTGTCAAACTGAAGCCAGGTGAGTCTCTCAGCTGTGGAGCGTCCGTCACACGTGCGTCTCTGTCTGTTGGGAGGCGGAGCCACAGCCCTCGCAGCCGCCGCTGCCGCCCGTCTCACGTGCGTCTCAATCACGCTCGGACCTCGACTAAACTTCAACCGTGCTTCCTGAGCGCCGCTGAGGTCTTCCTCTTCAAAAAGGAAAAGGCTCCAAAGCAGCGACGCAAACCAAGAACGCCGCTCCCTCCTCTCCCGGGCCGCTGCAGATCAGCTCCACGCCGGCGTGGCAGAGCTCGGCTCGTCAAGCAGGTCAACAAGCGGGAGTTTATTTTGTGTTTTTTTGTTTGTTTTTTTAGTTTTGTTTGTTTTTTCTAAAAAAAAGCGTGGCCAAATCTGAGTACGAGGGAAGCTCCTCACAGAGGCGACAACCACCGAATCGAGAGGCTTTCCTTCCTGCGGCAGTTTGATCAAACCACTCCGAGAACAGAACGGGTCACAAAAGTCGTCTTCCGAGGCACAAGTGTTTCCCACGAAAGAGCAAAATTTATTGAGACAAGACGTATGAGGCGCGTGCTGCACTCTGCGCGTCGCTCTGACAGTGAGATATTTCTAGGCACTCATTTTTTTTTTTTTTACTTCTTAGTCCCAAGAGCGCTGATGATCTCCACGTCTCTCCCTACAGAAATCCTGAGGATACAGCACACAGATTCTGCTTCGCCTCCCCCGATTTCAAACACAGTACTCAAATCAAAGCACGAGAAACATTAAAAAAGTTCTTTCCAGGTTCGAGGAGCGGGATCCTCTCCTTCCCTGTCGTGTTTGAAGGAGAAAACAAGACGAAACAGTCCACAGATAGTGTGATCAAACATCCAGATTCATCTTCATCTTCATCAGCTTCAGCACCACACAGCTCCGATCACAAGCCGCCAATCATTCACCGCTCAATCAGCTTCAACACCTCCTGCAGGAGGAGGATGGACACAGGAAGCAACAGAGTCCAGGGAGTCACCTTTAAAGTAAAAGCCCCACAAACCACATTATATATATATATCGGTTATTGAGCTGATCTTTGAAAAGTCCTGGACTAGTGAAATGTGTTTTTTTATATAAATAAAGTCAAAACGTGGAGGTTTTGGACCTTTAACCAAATTAAAATAATAATAAATCAAGTAATAAAAAATAAAAAAAAGCTTTGCTTGATGACAAAGAAAAAGGGTAAATACAGCAGTCCAAATTCTTTTTTTTTTGCTTCTTGTATCCATCCCCACTCATATATATATAAATATATATAAACATCATTCGTGTCACTTCTGCATCATAACATCAGAGCGAGGCTCAGACAGGAGGATTAATTATAATAACAATAACATGTCAATTATTGAGCTGATCTTTGAAGAGTCCCGGACGAGTAAAATGGAGTTGTTTTTTTTCATATAGATGAAGTCAAAACACGTGGAGTTTTTGGACTTTTAACCAAATTAAAATAATGATAAATCAAGTGGGAAACAAAAACTAAATCAAGTAAGAAAATACCTTTCCGGTGTGACCCAAAATAGGAGTTAAATAAAGCAGTTTTTGTAGAATTTGCTTCTTGTATTCATCTCTCTCTCATATATATATATATATATATATATTGTTGCTTATAGAAAAAGTGTAAAGAAACACAAACATCATTCATGTCCCTTCTGTATCATAACATCAGAGCGGGGCTCAGACAGAAGGATTAATAATATTAATAATAATAATAATGTTTCTTTAACTTGTTTAGAGCAGGGAGTCAAACATCACTTAAAGCCTGTTTTAGTTTTAGTTCGACAGAGCACCGTGTGAAACTGGCAGAATTAGACATTTAAAGAGGAGGAGGGTTTCTGACACATCTGCACACCTGGATTGTGTTTTACAAAAGAGCGACAGGCAACCGCTGGGGGGGNGTCTGAGTGTCCTATAAGGCAACAAACTGAACTGATTCACCTCCAGGAGAACCCGTCCCTTTATCAGCTCACATCCAAGCAGCAGGACAACTCTGACTGTCCCGTTTCTAACCCTTCACAGCATCAGACATCATTTATACCTTTAACACTTAGTGAAAGGAAAAACAAAAACAAAAAAGTGTGATTCGCCCTTTTTTTTATGAGGCTCCTTTAAGTATGACCATCACCAGGTAGTCTTCCTCATTTTTGGCAAAAGCTTTGGCAGAATCATCCACGAACTGCCGGGAGAACTCGCAGGGGGGGAAGGCGTGCAGGACCCCCCCGTGCTCCTTGTCCCGGCCGCCCCCCACGGGGAGGCTGACGATGCCGGCGGCCTCCTTCTGCTTCAGGTAGGAGACCAGGTTCTTCAGCGGCCTCTCCGTGGGGCTGCCGGCCTCCTCCAGCCTCCCGGGCACGGCCAGGAGGACGGAGAAGCCGCCGGAGCTGGCGGTCCGGATGCGGCGGGTCAAGTCGTCCAGCTTGGGCTGGTCCAGGCGCAGGCGCTGGCTGATCTTCAGCTGGGACATGTCCCCCCCCGTGGAGCCGTCCACCAACAGGCCGGTGGCCACCCCCATGTCCCCCTGCAGGAGGTGCAGAGACGTCGGGAAGCTGCTGTTCTTGAGCAGCAGGACCCCCTGCCAGGCCCGGCTCAGCCTCTGACCGGCGGGCGGAGACAAGCCGGGGGCCGGGTCCTCCTTCTTCATGGGGCTCCTGGACGGGTCGCTGGCTTTCCGCTTCCTGGGATCGGAGGGGCTCGCCGCCCGCCGCCTCTTGTCCGTGTCATGGTTGCTCTGGCGCTCCCTGGCCGGGGAGGTCCTGTCGGAGCGGGCCGGGCGCTCCGGGTCCTCCCTGCCGCTCCCCCC
>NC_051433.1:13791926-13794535 GCF_001649575.2 Kryptolebias marmoratus | reverse complement strand
CCAGCCGTCGTCCAAATGCCTCCGCTTGTGGCCCGCATCCCGGGCCTGCAGCTCCCGCTCCAGGGACCAGGTCCTCCTGGGGCGCCGCTCCAGGCGGTCCACCGGGTCGAAACCCGCCCCCCGCGACCTGTCGTGCACGCCC
The DNA here is from genome assembly GCF_001649575.2 of Kryptolebias marmoratus. Taxonomy (NCBI): domain Eukaryota; kingdom Metazoa; phylum Chordata; class Actinopteri; order Cyprinodontiformes; family Rivulidae; genus Kryptolebias; species Kryptolebias marmoratus. Next base: position 13,794,393 of record NC_051433.1, on the reverse strand, counting down.
GGGCCGGGCCAGTCGGACAAGGCGTACGGGGCTCGGTCCCTGAAGCGAGCGGGCAGCGCGGGGGAGCGCTCCCGCAGGTGGTGGGAGAAGGACTCCGGGACCAGGTCGTAGTGCGGCAGGGGCAGGGGAAGCTGCAGGAACTGCTGCTGCTGGTACCGGTGGTCCGTGTCCGCAAAGTCCACCCGGAGCCTCCTGTCCGGCCCGCCGAGGGGGAAGCCCCTCATGTGGGAGCACGCAGCCTGAGCCGCGTCCATGCTTTCGTACTGGATGTAAGCCCACGAGTCCCCCTTCCTGTAGTCTATAGTCCTGATGGTGCCGAAGCGGTCGAACTCCTTTGCCAGGGCGGCCAGGGGTACCCATGGTCCGAGTCCACCCACCCACAGCCTGGTGGTGGGCGTGGGCTTCCCGTAGCCGATTTTGATCGGGCTGTGGCCCACCACCTTGCCGGACATGGCGAGCTTGGCCCGGTGCGCCATGTCCAAGTTCTCGAACTTGATGAAGCCGAAGGTGTTGCTGTGTCCCCTGGCCGTGCGCTTGATGTCCACCTCGGTGATCACGCCGAACCTCTCGAACGCCCTCCTCAGGTCGCCCTCCACCAGGCTGGCGTCCAGGTTGCCTAGGAACAGCGTCCTGTTCGCCCGCTGGTCGTCCTCGGGGCCGAGCGGCTCCTCGTCGCGGAACACGGCGCACTCCGGGGCGAACGGGCCCCTGGTCCTGGTCTCGTACAGCGAGAAGTCCCTGTCCCTGTCCAGCTCCCTGAGGTGAGGAGGTGGAGGTGGAGGCGGAGGAGGAGGAGGAGGGAGGCGGCCCAGGGCCAGCTGCTGGAGCCGGTAGTCTCTGTAACCCAGGCCGCAGGGGGACAGGGCTCTCTGCGGGTGGAGGCTCCGGTGCCCGGGCGGGAAGCCGTCCTTGCTGGGCGGGGAGCGGCTCCTCCGCCTGCTCAGGTACACCGTCTCGATCTTCAGCGGCCGGTCGTACAGCACCAGCTTGCCGCGCGCGTGCTTCGCCGCCCGCGCGTCGTCGGGCCTCCTGAAGTTGACGAAGGCCACGCGCGCGTCGTTCTCGCGGCAGATCTTCACGCTCACCTCGCCGAACTTCTTGAACTCGTGGAAGAGGCCGTCCTCCACCTCCTCGTCGCTCAGCTCGGAGCCCAGCTCGCTGATCTTCAGGGTCTTGTACTCACTTCCGGGGTTCGGCGGAGGCCGCGGGTCGCCGCGCGAGCCCGACCTGGACGAGTCCGCGGCGACGTCAGCGCCGACGTGCGACTTGTTCGCCGAAGCGACCCCGTAGTCGTAGCCGCCGCCGGTCCGGCAGGACGAGTTGTGTCCGTCTGAGTCCCTCTTGTCTCCGTGGAGGCTCCTCCGGGACGAGACGCCGCTCAGAGCCGAGCCGTTGCTGCCGGCAGAGAGCTTCTTGCCGCCCGGGTAGCTTCCTCCTCCTCCTCGGTCCCTGCCGTCGTCGGGCGCCCGGGATCGTTTCTTCACCGGAGATCGCTCCTTTCCTTTCATTTCAGACAGCGCACCGCTGCGACAACACTCCCGGACCTAAAATGTGGTCGCTGGCTGGAGTAATAGCCCCCAACGCTGCTTGAACTTCCTTCGCTTCTCTCCGTCTCTCAGGCGAGCTACGTAAGCGACATGTTGGACAAGTTGCACTACTGTTGGCGGAGGTCCCGCCCCCTGCCTCTCTCGGGGAAGCCAGATTGGGTCGGCCGCTTGTCGGTCACGCGAAACCCAACGGCGGCTGGCCAATCGCGGAACAGGGTGCGGCCCCTGCTTCCGGGGTCAAAGTACAGCCCCGCAGTTCGAAGTTTCAGTGCTTTAAATAAGAGTTATCTTCACCTGCAGGGGTTTTACAACCAAATGAGCACGTTCTGGTTAATCAGAACATGTAGACACTTTAATGGGAGATATGTGTGTGTGTGTGTTTGCACGCGGAGGTTGCATAATATCTGCACGGACAAAGGGCCCAACACAGGAGGAAAAAGGTTTTATTTCCAGTTTGTGGAGAGGGGGATGGGCGGGCTGTTAATGCCAAACTTGCATGTGAGGCAGAAAGTGCAAAAGGTCAAGGTGTGGAAGAAGAACCCTGCATAATAATAGAGAGACTGACACAATAACAGTGGGCTAAAATCACTACTTTTCCATCCGGGATGTAAATAATGTGAAAGCTTTGTTTTTATTCACACAATCAGCTCATATTTTTGGAATAAATTGTGCTTTTACTCACCTCAGGGCATAAGCAAAGCCACATAAACCATGCAAGTTTCTTTCTCTGTATATGTGGCTTTTTACAAGACCCTAAACATTTTTTTTTTACTTTTCGTTTCTTCTACCCAGGGGTGGAAATTAGCACCCGCCACTGGCCAAATGCGGGTAAATATTTGAAGTGGCGGGTGAATTTGATCAACACACGCCACTGTGGCGGGTTGGCAATTTGAACTGAAAAGGTGTTATTTGTCCTCTTG
>NC_051433.1:13772816-13791112 GCF_001649575.2 Kryptolebias marmoratus | reverse complement strand
CTTACAAAAGCACAAAAAAATACTTCAAAAACACTCCACAGAAATAAATTTCACTTATCTGAATTTTTTTATGTACAGATATGCATCTTTTAATGGTTTAAAATAAAATAAGAAAAGTCCAGTTATTGCAGTGTCCAGAAAGAGGTGTTGTTCAGCTTGTAGGGCACCACAACTGCTTCCACCCACTTCCATCATCATCATCATATGAAATTACTTTTTGTCACAACAAAAAATAGTGGCTGGTAAAATATTTGAGTGGCTGGTGGACAAAATTTTTAATTTCCACCCCTGCTTCTACCACCTGTTCGGCTCGTAATCCATTTCTCGAGCCTTATGTCATCCACTGCTGAGCTGCTTATATTTGGGGTTTATATTTTAGTTGTTAAACGTGTTTTGTAACTGCATTTGAGTACTGGAGGATTTAGTGATTAAGAAAAAACAAAATCCTTACATGTGTGTGTCAAGCTGATGAGTCTGCAACAAAATATGGCTGTCCGTTTTAGGAATAAACACGTTATTTAGAAGTCCATTTCAACAAAAGAGCTTATACGAAGTTAAAATTAGGGCAACCCTAAATGTTTATTCATGCTTTAATGTTCCAGCTTCACCGGAGAGCCGTGTTTCATTTTTCTGCTTTTTAAGAATAGATAAATGAGCTGTAAACTGGACAAAAAAACAAACAAAACAAATCTACCTGAAAGCTGCTGATCAGATCCTTACAGCTGATGTGACACCGTCCACATCATGAAGCAGAACCCCTCACATCGTTAACCATTCGTTGCGTACGTAAAAGAAATGCAGCCAAAAACACAGCTCTGCACACAAATCTGCTGATCCCCCAGTTGTCATTATTTATAAACAAAAAGCTAAAGGGGGGGGGGGGTTCGAACCATACTCTAATTATAAGAACTAATTCAAGCTGTGGTTTGGAGCTAAACAAAACAGAAAAAAAAAAAGTTTTGTTTTCTTCAGCTTCTGACTGAAGCTGTAATTTCGTATTTCTACCACTAGGTGGCAGACACGTCTTCTCAATCTAGATACCTGAAACAAATTAGACCCGAAAGAGAAACAATCATCTTCTTCAATTAAATTGGTACTTTGGTAGTTTAGAAATTAAAGAACTACAAACAGGAAACAGTCCTAATGTGGGCCTCAGAGCCTAATGAGGAGTCAAATGTGATTTTATTTTTTACCTTTGATTTCGCTACTGGCCAGAAAGTTTCAATTGTCCGACTAATTTTTTTGGCCGTAGGTGACTGGGAGCTGCAGTCAAAGTCTCCGTCTTCCTGGTGTTTAAGACCGAAACATAACTGGAGACCAAGTTTCTGATTGGGTTGTTAACAAAACTTGCTTCTTCTTCTTCTGCTTCCGTTTCCCCTGACGAACGCTACAGTTGCCGTTTGTCAGCGTCCGACACAGCTGGCCCCGCCTCCTTCTACGTCACCGACCGAGGAGCTGCTTCCACCCACACCATCATCAGGACCAAACCTCTAAATAAACAAGTCGTTAACGTTTGAAATCAGAGAAATGTTCCACCGGAGGGGTTTTCGATGGTGTTTAACTTAAAGAAAAACGTGAAATATCTGATCTTGGACATCTGATTTAATTTCCTCTTTAATGCAGAAACGCGGCGCCGACTGCAGGACGCGGCGTCAGCGGGGTCTCCAGCTGGGGGGAAGCGCTTCCAGCTTTTTACATCACTTCCTGTTCTGTTGAACCCGTGCAACTGACTCCAAACCTGTTTGTAAAAAGGCTTAATGCTGTCCTAAAAACCAGGCCCTCGGCCCCGCGCTGGACCATCGCATCTTTGAGGGACCATCTGGTGGCGTCCCCTCTGTAGGCGGTCACATGTCCCCTTGTTGGTCAGGAAAACAAGTTAAAAAGTCTCCAAAAAATAATAAATTAATCTCCTAATATCATTAGTTTGTCCCCATACAGACTGAATGAGGGACATCCTTCTGTGGGGAGAAAACGTCCTGTGGAGGACGCAGGTTTTAATTGTTGGTGTTGTGACGTGTGTGTGTGTGTGTGTGTGTGTGTGTGTGTTTGTTAATGAGCTGTCAGGGAGTTAATCTGTGAGGGATTACTGAGCGCAGAAAACAGCCTTTTGATGAGTTTCTATTTTTAATTTTTAACGTGTCGCCTTTAGGTGAGCAGCTTTCTCTCCCAGACGGATGTTTTCGCTTCCAAGGTCTCACTTCAACACCCCGATGGAAAAGGAAACAGGAAAACAGACATTTTTTGACGGAATACAAACAGGATGTACTCCCTAAGGTCAACTTGTGATGAGAAATGGCAGAAACGTCACTAATATTCACTTGTTTGGGAGATATTTTGCTAACAAACAAGGTTTGAAGCAGCTGTGTAAAGCATGTTTTGGGGATGACTCTCAGCTACAATCACACCGAACCGTAGCTTAATATATGTAGAAATGACTGACTTATAGCCATTTTTCTGTTGACTAATATCAATCAGCTGTGGCGGCCATCTTGAATTGAGGTGACTCCAAAAATTATTCGGTCGTTGATGTACATCAAATGATTACTCTCAGAGGGTTTCACTAAAATCTGTCCATTGGTTCATGAGATATTTTGCTAACAGACAAACAGGTTGGACTCTGACAGTTATTGCTGAAGTTTTAACCAAAGATGTTGCCCAGTGTGTTGCACTCAATGTATATGTTGGGGGTGAAGCTCAGCTACTACCACAACAACTTTCAGCTCAATATCTGTAAAGTTGACTGAGTTATAGCCATGTTTGAGTTTCCCAAGATCAGCTGGCCGTGGCGGCCATCTTGAATTGGGCTGACTCCAAAAGTTAATCAGCTGTAGACGCGCATCCAGTGATTATTTTCTGAGAACTTCATTAAAATCTTTCTGCCGGTTCATGAGATATTTTGCTAACAGACAGACAAAGTGGACTCCACTGGTTAAAAGTGAAGCTTTGAACTCAGATCTGACACAATCGGTTCGTGCTCAGAGCATGCGTTGGAAATGACTCTCAGCTACTTCCACGTAAAATTTCAGCTCAATATCTGGTAAGTTGGCCGAGTTAGAGCCAGTGCAGTGTTCACTCAGGCTGCTTTGCTGTGGCGGCCATCTTGAATGGGGGTTGACTCCAAACACATTAATCGGTTGCAGATGTACATCCAGTTATTCCTTCCTGGGGTGGTGAGGCCTTTTTTTAGCAGCCGAGAGTGACCCAGGCGGAGCAAACAGCACAAAGGGAGGGAGGAATACAAATGAGGCCGGAGGAAAGGGAAAAGTACTGGACGGGCGCGGTGGTGCACGTGAGCTCGAGGTGGGGAGGAACGACCAGAGACGGAGAGCGGGGGAGGGTGGGGGTGGGGGTGGATGATGGGGAGTTAGAGACGACTGAAGGTGAACTGCAGGGGAGGAGGAACGCTGCTGACGTCAGGCTGCAAGAGGCCCGAAGATGGAGCAGAGAAAAGCTGAATTTTATCATGTAAGAGAGAGAGAGAGAGGAGAGCGCAGCGGGAAGTCTTCCTTTCCAAGCTCTGCTGGTGGTCGGTAAATCGGAAGAAGAGATTCAAACCGTCAGCCAACGCCAACGAGCCTGATCAGCGTCATCCGGTCCAAAAAAAAAACAAACTACGACAACTATGTGCAAAAGTAACGACATCCCCGTGACTTTTAGGGCTGCGTTCACAGCAGCCATGTTTAATCCGCTTTAATCGAACTCTGTTCGTTTGGGGAGGTGTGAAAGCCCAATCCAACTCCGGTCCGCCTAAAAACCTCGGTCTCAGTTCGGTTGAAGTGAATTCTGATGCGGTTCGAATGCATATATGAACGCAAGTGGACCGGAGACCGCTCCACAAGCAGGAAGTGGACTACAGCACAGGGCCTTCTGGGTAAAAACAACCAAAACAATCATGTTTCTACCACTAGCAGGAGAAATGGGTCGCGGCCAAACTAAAACTGTTCAAATTGGACGCTAATCCATTTTTGTTCACGTTCCCAGAAGAAGGAAGTTGCGCTCGGTGTCTTCTTCAGAGGCTTTGTCGTTTCCTTCAGTAGTTCTCGGTGCGGCGCCACCACAGGCGAGGGGGGGGAACAGGTCGCTCAAAGGGTTTGGCTCGATAGACTCAGTGCATATGGGGCGCCGTTTGTAAAGGAGCTTGTGCTAAAAATTCATGCCTAAATTTTGTCACATTTAGCTTCAAACACTGTTTAAAAATGTAGTGTTGATTTTCTGATGTCACTTTTTACAACATTTAGCTAGTTACATGTAATTGTTACAGCTACATACTAAATATAAATCTAAATGTTAAATGTTAAATCTAAATGTTGTAAAAAGTGACATCAGAAAATCAACACTACATTTTTAAACAGTGTTTGAAGCTAAATGTAACAAAATTTAGGCATGAATTTTTAGCACAAGCTCCTTTACAAACGGCGCCCCATAAGTGCAGCGTGAATGAGAACCACAGCAGCTGAAAATGGAACAAATGTTGAGATTTTGGTCCCCAATCAAACCGAGTCCACTGTCAGGTGTGAACACAGCCTTAATTGGACGGTACTCATCCAGCACCTTCCTAACCAACCAGGCCACTCAAAGAGCTTTACAACACAATCTGTGGCCTCATTTCCACACACACACACACACACACACACACATACACACACACACACACACACACACATACACACACACACACACACACACACACACACACACTCATACACACTCTGCTACATCTCTGCAAAGCCAACCTGAATAAATCATTCCGTTCCCGACGCCTCGAAGCCACGATGACTCACCAGGACCACACTGAAGCCTTGTGTTCGGCGTCCAGTCGTCCCCTTCTTGGTCACTAAAAACAAAACAAAACAACAAATTTAACGTGGCGGATTTGGCAGGAGAATTATTCTATCAAGCGCTTCTTGTTTTCTTGTACATTTGAATCCAAACGAAACGATCATTTACAAAAAGGAACGTCCCGTCGTGTTAAACGAGACGTCAAACCAGTCTGGTTTTCATCTAGATCTAAAACAATAAGAAAAAATAAGGAGACAAATCTCTAATCTGGCCACAGCGTTTTCTTTTTAAAATAATCTAAACATTAAATGAGGGACGATGAGGATTGTTGGCTCATCATTAAACAGGGAGGGCAGCTCCACAGCTGTGCCGAGAGTCCCTAAAGACGGCGTTTCTGCTGATGCGGGCTCAATAAAAGTGTGTCACCGAGAGGCTCGCTGCTGTCCAATTATCGGCCGCCCCGCAGCACGCTGCCTCCGTCAAGGTTAGGTGGAGCGAGCGGCGCTGGGTTTTAGCAGCGGTCGCAGTTTTTTCTGCTCTGACAATTAAGGTTCGTGTTTGGGCGACACAAGAACCAAATATCGAGGATCACAAATCATCAGTTTAGGTTGACTTTTTGTGAAAAGGCCTCAAGAGTCGGAAACAACAACAAAAAAAGGGTCTCTAATCTGAACTTTTTGGGCATTTTTTCAAAAAATCAAAACATCTATCCATCCATCTTCTGCCGCTTCTCCGTGGTCGGGTCGTGGAGGCATCAGGTCCAGGAGGGAAACCCAGACCTCCCTCTCCCTCCAGAGACGCTCTCCAGCTCCTCCTGGGGGATCCCGAAAATCCAACTGAGGTCCATTTCCTTCTTGAACAAAACAGCAAAAGGTGTTAAAGGGCAAACGCTTCTGGATGCAAGTCAAGCAAACGCCTCACAAAAAGAGCCGAGTCAGCAAAACGTTGGGTTTGACAAAGTCCTGTAGCTCTCAGGCCAGGAGTCAGAGGTCAGAGGTCAGCTGGATACAAATCACTCTTTTTGTTTTCGAACTTAACCTTCCCAATTCCCTGCTGTTCCTCGAAGCAAAATAATTCACCCGTTTCTTTTAGGATGATAAACTTCCAAAAAGGGTAAAGGCGTTCTTGTTAAAAACAGATTCAGATTTAAGAAAAATAACGCAAGGAGATTTTTTTTTTTTAATGAAAACCGCAGCAGAGACTGAGCACAAAAATTCCACAAAAGGGCTTTTGAGAAATTATTTTAATAAACTTTAAGCAATAAATAACCGTTTGGAAGTTGGGGAATGGTGCGTTGGAGATCGGTAATGTTCTATAAAGTGTCCTCGTGGAAAAAGAAGGTTTATAAGTTCAGCTAATTAATCATTTTGCTGATATAAATGGAGGATATAAGTTCTGTTTTCATATTATATCGTTTAAAAGTAAAGTTTCCTCAAATGATTTATTGGGGTGAGGGGGCAATCTGAGGAGGCGGACCCCCCTAAGCCCCCCCTGGGATTTCCACCTGTGCTCGTATGATCAGGTGGCGACAGGTGCTCGGTGAGGTGTTATCAGGGTGTTGCCCTTTGCCTCGCCTGGTCCCCGCCCGACGCTCGTCTTCCTCCAGAAGAGCGAGAGAAGCGGAGATCAGATCAGAGCACCTCATCCTCCTCTGGCTCTCCTCCCTCCCTGCCTGCTCATCATGTGATGCTCCATCCTCCCCCCCCACCTCACCCTCTCTCCTCCCCATCCTGTGGACTCTCGGTCTGGACCACAGCGGGATGCAATCTGCTCGGAGGATGTTTTCTCATCCCTGCACGTCTTACCTAACAGTCTGAGTTGAGCCTGGATATTATTAATATTAATATTATTATAATTATTATTTCTGTCTGCTGCAGAGAGGAGCTCAAGGTAAGGAGGAAACGTCTCCCTGTCTCCTGGTTTCCTTTTGGGGTTTTTTTCCTGCAGAAGTTCCAGTTTTACAGCCACATATCAGAGGAACTTCAGTTTTCCGTCTCAGGAAGTTGTCTGGGTCTGCGTGCGTTTTTATCCGAGAGGGTGAGACATGCTGCCGTCTGTAGGCAGAGGTCAGGAAAGAGTCGACCGTGACCTTGACTGCGTTGGCGGTCTCCTCCTGGCGAAGCGCAGGCTGACAGCTGCTCAGATCAGGGTCGGAGCTGCTCGCCAGCTTACATCCAGCAGGACGCCGTTCCACTGGCGTTCAGAGCCAAGGGCGCACAGGGAGGCGTCTGTTAGCAAAATATCTCACAACCCGCTGGGCGGATTTTAACAAATCTTACAGGAAATAATCTTCAGATGTAGCTCTACAAACGATTAACTTTCAGAGCCAGCCCAATGCAAGATGGCCGGCGCAGCCAGGTGACCTCTGAAAACACAAAAATGGCCGTAACTAAGTTAATTTTGCATTTATTGTGCTGAAATTTGCCATGGTAGTAGCTGAGAGTTAGTCACAACACATAATCCAAACTCTACTCATTGCACAAAATCTTTGCTTAAAACTTTAACATTAACTTTTGGAGTCAAAAGTGTTTGTCTGTTAGCAAAATATCTCAAGAATCACTGGACGGATTTTAACAAAACCTTTCAGAAAGTAATCACTGGATATTCATCTACATCTGATTAACTTTTGGAGTCGATGCAAATCAAGATGGAAGCCACAGCTAATCAACATTACCCAACACAATAATGGTCATAACTCAGTCAAATTTACAGATATTGAGCGAAATTTGGTGCGGTAGTAGCTGAGAGTCTCTCTCAACATAATCTTTAGATGTTTACAGATCTTCGAGATTTTACAAAACTGCATGAGAGTGTGCAAAACCTTGTCCTTTCTCATAATGGGATGATTTAACTGCCTATGTTTTGAGATTGTGCTGTTTTTTTCCCCTCCGTTCAGTGATTTTCTTTGTGAAACAGCCGATGAGCTGCAGTTCCTTTCAGAGCTCAGCTGCGATCACAGAATCGACCCTCTAATTAACGAACAAGTCCGGACACCTGCAGTAAACAGGACTGATTGCTGAGGCTGATTCCTGCCGTTTCCTCCCGGGTCTCACTGAGGACGCTCAGAAACACAAACGTTAGCGCTTTAATGCTAACTCAGACTAGCTGACAGCAGCCTGGTCCAGTCTGAGTCCAAACCAAAGTCTTAAAACACCTCTAATCTCTAAAAAGTCCCATCGGTTAACGTCAAAACTAATCCGTAAACACTTACATTGCTCTCAGTTTCAAAATTTACAGTTATTTAAAATAAAATCTGGCGATATTTGCAAGCATAAGTAGCTTCAGCATCTAGCTAGGAGCTAGCTAGCTAGCACTAGCGATGCAGCAGGAATACCCACACATAATAATCGTGTAATGTGAAACTGACGAACGTGTAAAAGTTTTTAAAGTAGCGTTTGCTTTGAATTTGGGAAACTTCAGGGACTGAAGCTGCTTCGAGGCGGCAGAAATCCCCGCCGGTTCTGAGCTAATGGCTAGTCTGAGCAGGAATGCCTAAAACAACTCCAAGATCAAAAAACTTCCCACAGGATTGCAGCTTTGGAAATTTTTACACCTCTGTCTGTTTCTGCGTTAGGTGGAAATATTGTGAAATTCCTGTCAGAAGTGCTACAGCTGGCTGCTGCTGTTTGCTATCTGCACTTGCAAAGAAGAAAGAAAAGCCACAAAATTTTATGTAAATAACCGTGTCATGCAAAACAGCAGTGAAAAGCGTGTATGAACCTCCTATAATCTTGGAAATTAGGGTTTTAGCTTCTTTAGCCGTTAGCTTGCTAGCTTGGTTCGGTTAGTTTACTTCCTGCCAAACATACTTTTCAATAATTTAAGCTGCTAAATCTTTAATTCGTTGCCTGTTTTTCTCAAACCTAACCTGGATTGGATTTTCGGTGCGATTTGGTTTGTTTGCCAGACGGTTTTGATTCGAAATAACCGCAACATTTAACCATTAAATGACGTTTAGTCAACGTTTTCACGCAGAGGAACAAGTTGGAACAGCAAAGGCCACTTCCTTTATTTTCCATTGAACCGGGAAAAACCTCTGAGTGATTTTATTTGTTCACTGTTTTCCCGACAGGTGACTCTGCCGTAGCTTTTATCACCTGCTGCCCAAGGAGATTACTTATTTTTGCCCGTGTCAGCGTCTGTTAGCAAAATATCTCATGAACCAGTGGTCGGATTTCAATGAAACTCTGAGACATCGACCGACAGCCGTCCAGCTACGACTGATTAACATTCGGAGTCAGCCCGATTCAAGATGGCCGCCACGGTTTATTCACCTTAGCCAGCACGAAGGCGGCTCGAACTCGGTCAGTTTGTCAGACGTTGAGCTGAGATTTGGCGTGGTAGTAGCTGAGAGTCCTCCCTGACTGTCCGGCACCATCAGGCCATGTGAGCCCGAGGCCCGATCTTGTTTTTTTCCAGCGGGATTATTGGTTCAGCGAGCCGGCGTGTTTCCAGCACTGCGGCTCATATTTCCTGTCTTGTAGATCTGGGATGAATGACGAGGCAGAGAGAGGCTCCGGTAGGAGGAAGAGGAGGAGGAGGAGGAGGAGTGGGGGTTGGAGTTAATGCACGCAGGATTACGAAGACTTCTAAATAGCAGCTCAGGGATTATTGCATCAACGGTTCAACACGACACGCAAAAAGAAGAAAAAAATAAAAAGCCAAAGCATCAGTTTCTAAATGTGATTGTGTAGCTTGTGGAGGTGCTCAGGTGTTTCAGGAGAATGTGCTGATGGCGAGAAAGTTTGTTTCAGGCTGCGATGACGAAGAGCTGCTGCCAAACGTAGGCTTGTATGTTAGAGGCAACGCTCTCCGTCTGTTAGCAAAATATCTCACGAACCAATGAACAGATTTTAATGAGACGTTCAGGAAGTAACCGCTGGGTGCTTGTCTCCAGCTGATTAAGGTTTGGAGCCAATCTGACACAAGATGGCCGCCACAGCCAGCTCGCTTTAGAAAACACGTAAATGGCTGTAAATCAGTCAGTTTAACAGACACTGTGCTAAGATCTGGAGCGTTTGAAGCTGAGAGTCGTTCCCAACACATACTCTAAGAGCGTCTTATTCCAGAAAACGTTTGCTTAAAACTTTAGCCTCACTCCTGGAGGTGACTTTGTTCGTCTGTTAGCATAATATCCCATGAATCACCTGATGAATTTTAATGAAACTTTCAGAAAATAAGCACTGGATATGCATCTACAGCTGATTAACTTTTAGAGTCAGTCCTAGTCAAGATGGCTGCCACAGCCTGTTGACATCAGCCAACACATAAATGGCTGTAACTCAGTCGTTTCTACAGATTTTGGGCTAAAATCTGGCGTGGTAGTAGCTGAGAGTCATTCCCAACAGGTGTACCAAAGTACCAAGGTTTGATCGACTCTGTTTCTGAACATAAGGTGATCTTCGTCTGAGACTCTTTCATGGAAGCTGGCGGGTGATGAGCATCCCCTTCCTTCCTTCCTTTAATATCTTCATGCTTCTTGTTCTGACGTCCCATAAGCTTCACAGATTCACGGCAGCAGATTATTTTATTAAATACCGAGGTTGCGTGGCGGCACGTGGCTCAGAGGAGCACGGCAGGGCCACCTTCCGTCCCGCTCGGGATGAAGCAAACGTTCCCTGAAAAAAAGGGGTCGGGGTGGATGTTACTGCAAGAGGATTAGAGGATTTACAGAAAAATGAAAAAAATAAATAAATAAAAAAAATACATCGCTGAAGTTAAGCTTTTGCAGAGCGGGGAAATTAAATAGGACAATTTGCAGGATTGGAAAGTTTGGAATGAAAAAACAAAATTGTTGCGTAAGAGCGAAATAGTTGGGGGGAGTGGAGTGAAAGGCTCTCCTGTCTTTGTGCCGATGTCGGTAGTAATACAGGCCTGACCAAGCATCATATGGAGAAATAACGTTTTGCACAATGTCATGAAGGACTCTCAGCTACTACCACTTCAGGTTTCACCTCAGCATCTGAAAAACTCACCAATATACAGCCAATTATACTTTAGCTGATGTGGATTAGCTGTGGCGGTCATCTTGAATTGGGCTGGCTCCAAATGGTAATCGGTTGTAGATGTACAAACAATGATTCCTTCCTGTGAGTTTCGATAAAATCCATAATGTGGTTCTTGAGATATTTTGCTAACAGACAAAACAGCATTGGCTGCAACAGTTAATTAAAGATGTTTCCCAGTAAGTAGCACTTAGAGCGTATGTTGTGGATGACTCTCAGCTACTTCCACACCAAATTTAACCACGATATCTGTAAAATTGGCTGAGTTATAGCCATTTCTGTGTTTGCCAAGATCAGTTGGCTGTGGCAGCCATCTTGAAGTGGGTTGCCTCCGAAGGTTAATCATTTGTGGATGTATATCCGACAATTACTTTCTGTGAGTTTCCTTAAAATCCGTCCAGCGGTTCATGAGATATTTTGCTAACAGACAAACACATGCACACACACGGGCCTAAACATTATCATCCTCCTTTGCCTTTCCGCTGCGAGAAATAAAAATGATGTTCCATGACCTTATTAAATTCGCTGATGTTCTTGAAGAACACTTTTAACCTTTTCTTTATTCTAAATGCAGGACTGCAGCTCAGGTCTGGTCTCCGGCCGTCGTCCTTCAGCTCCAGCTCCCTCCGTCTCTCTGCATCTCTTCCTTCACCCGCCCCCTCCCTCCGTCCCTTCGTCCCTTCGTCCCTTCGTCCCTTCGTCCCTCCGTCCCTCCGGCCTCCTCGATGCCGAAGAACAGCAAGGTGACGCAGCGCGAGCCGAGCCACGAGCAGGTCACAGAGTCCGTGGCCGACCTGCTCGCGCACGAGGAGCCGCCCGACTACAAGAGCAGCTCCCTGAACGTGGGGCCCGCCGCGGGCAAGAGAGCCCCGCAGATCGAGGCGCCGGAGAACGATGGCCGGCCCGCCTGGAACAGCAAGCTGCAGTACATCCTGGCCCAGGTGGGCTTCTCCGTGGGCCTCGGGAATGTGTGGCGCTTCCCTTACCTGTGCCAGAAGAACGGTGGAGGTAACAGAATCTGGATCATAATCTGGATCAGCACCAACATTTCCTCCAAATCTTTGCTAACAGACACACAAACACAACCACAAACAAAAGGGTCACCTGTAGGAGCAGAGAGGAGTTTTAGCAAAGGGGTTACCTGTGACCTTTGACCCCATGAACCTTGAAACCAGCAGTCTTAATCTCTGACCCATGAGGTGTCCAGCTGTCCACACTGCTGCAGAGGTAGAGCACCAGGTCAACTGGGATGTTGACCTTTGACCCCATAAACCTTTAAATCAATGGTGATCACCCTTGACCTAAGAGGTGTCCAGCTGTGCAGTCTAACTTTCCTCCTTTACATGGTTGCATAGTTAGAGCACAAGGCCGTCTGTGACCTTGACCTTTGACCCCATCACCTTGAAATCAACAGTGATCACCCTCGACCCACGAGGTGTCCAGCTGTTCTGATACTTTTAGCTGCTAGGTACCCTTTTGCTACTTTTAGCTTTTAGCTATATTTAGCTATTTTTAAATCTTTTAGCTAGTGTTTTGCTTTTTTTTAGTTTTCAGCTAGCGCTTGTTTCTTTTAGCTAGCATTTTGCTTTTAGCTCATGTTCTGCTTCTGAGTTTCAGCAGTCATTCAGCAGTGTTTGCAGAAAAAAACGTTATTCTTGTCCTTCTTTAATTTGACCGCAGCTTGTTGTCCACCTCTGATGCGTCCTCCAGCTGCTCAGCCGGGTGTCTCTGCAGCTCGTCCATCGGCTCGTCCATCGGCTCGTCCATCGGCTCATCCGTCGGCTCGTCCATTCAGTCCAGAGCTGCCAGGAGAGCAGCTGCTTTGTTCAGAAAAGTCTAAAAATAGCTGCAGTATTGATTCCTCCAGCTGGCTGAGCTCCTCTGATACTCCGGTAAACACAGAGGAAATGTGATCGGGTTTTAGTCGGACCCGGGCTGCGTCTATGTGCTGGTTTTCCTGTGAGCTCAGAGGAAGCTGGTTCTGACCCGTCAGCTGGTGGGACTGTCCCAGCAGCCATCTTTCAGAGTCTAATTTGCTGCCTGACAGACGATTAGCGCACAGCTCGAGTTGTGAGCCGGCGTCGTTTTTAACACATTCACCTAAAGCTGATTTATGAATCATTCACCGTCCTGTCTCTCGTTTCTCGTCTCTCTGCCCATCAGAGGTGTGTCACTGGGTGTAATTCCTGCTTTTCAAAGATTATTACTACACGTTCGCCTGATAAATCCTATATTAAACTCTGCTGCATCCTGCTCAACTGTGGATTAAGCTCTCAAAGAAACAAAGTTACCGGAAACTTAAAAGGCAGCTTACTTTCTTCGTTTGCCTTTAAAGCACTGACTGGAGCCAAACCGGGGTCGTACCCATGTTCACCCAGTGTTGAGTTATTGAGCTAAAATTTGGCGTGGAGGTAGCCGAGAGTCATCCTCACCACCTGCCTTAAGCACAAACACAATATCCAACATCTCAGCTTCAAACGTCGGCGTGCAGTCGTGGAAGAGGCTTCAATGTGTCGAGTGTTTTCTTCGCAACTTGAAGCCATCTATTCAACGGATTCGTGCTGTTTCACCTTCCATTAAACTGGAAAATTAAGCAAAACAAATTAGAAAAATACAACATTTGAAACATCAAGACATTCTTTTTTTTCCCGCCCTTCCCCCAGGAGCTTATTTGGTTCCCTACTTCATCCTCCTCCTCATCATCGGCATCCCGCTCTTCTTCTTGGAGCTGGCGGTGGGTCAGAAGATCCGGCGTGGGAGCATCGGGGTGTGGAACTACGTCTGCCCCCGCCTCGGTGGGATAGGGATGTCCAGCCTGATGGTGAGGAGTGTGTGTCTGTGCGTGTGTGTGTAGTGGTGGGGGTCTTTACTTTTAATAAGTGAAGCTACTGACCGGCTCTCGAACGCTGAATGTGCAGCAGCGAAACTGCAGAAAGCCAAAAGCTCTGGCTGTGTGATTTATGAGCGTGGCCTCTTTTCTGCATGAGTAAACCCTTAATGCTACAGTCATGGCAAAAAAGGGGAAAAATAAAATACAACACCTTCTTTCAATGGAAGGTTTTACATGGAAGAACACAAAAAAACCCAAACTAACACACCTTAGGTTAACCTGCTCCTGTGGTCAAATTATCTAGGGGTACCATCCCCCCTTTTTGTCTGTTCAGATGAGTTTCATTCATGCGTTCGAGGCTTCAGGACAGCCTTTCTTCAGAGTTGCACGGCTGGAACAGAAGTTGCTATAAATACCTCGCAGGAGACTGCTGCTGAAAGGAGGTGGCTTTAATTATTCATGATTCCTTCGACCTGGATGTCCTTGCTGCCAAGACTTTTCGGACTGACAGCAGCAGGGCACGAGTTCATCCTCCCTCGGATGATTGTCCTCAAATGAGTCCCTACATCATGTATTTGTGTTGAATGTAAATCCGTCTCCATCGACCCATATACCTGTCCGTCCGTTCAGGTGTGCGGTTTCGTGGGCCTCTACTACAACGTCATCATCGGTTGGAGCATCTTCTACTTTTTCCAGTCCTTCCAGTATCCTCTGCCATGGAGCGAGTGTCCGATCAGAAAGAACGGGACAACCGCAAGTGGGTAACGCCGAATCCCAAACATAAGCCGCTGATAATTTACCAAGAGACATATCCTTCCGCCGCAAAGGTTGTGGTTTGGAATAAAAGACGGAAGTCATTTCCATTGTGGATGAGAACTCGTCCAACCTAAACCTTGCGTTTCCCTCTCCGTCGGGCATGCAGTTGTGGAGCCGGAGTGCGACAAGAGCTCGGCCACCACCTACTTCTGGTACCGGCAGACGCTGAACACGACCAGCACCATCGCAGAGAGTGGCGGCCTCAACGTCAAAATGACCCTGTCGCTGCTGGTGGCCTGGATCATCGTCTGCCTCGCCGTCATCAAAGGAATCGCCTCCTCCGGGAAGGTAGAACGGTGGGAAGCGGAGGAGGGAGAAAGAAGTCAAACGTTTTCCCTGTTTTGAGAGTATTTCCTCTCTCTCCCGCAGGTGATGTACTTCAGCTCTCTTTTCCCGTACGTGGTGCTCTTCTGCTTCATGGTCAGAGGTTTGATGCTGAAGGGGTCGATGGATGGGATCGCTCACATGTTCACTCCGAAGGTAAAACTGACTCAACTTCTGTGTCTTTTCTTGTTGTTTTTCCCACTTGTGCAAGTTACAACCCTGTATTATTTACCTCATATTTTAGTTGGAGAAGATGTTGGAGCCCCAGGTTTGGAGGGAGGCAGCCACCCAGGTCTTCTTCGCCCTGGGTCTGGGCTTTGGAGGGGTCATCGCCTTCTCCAGTTACAATAAGATGGACAACAACTGTCACTTCGACGCCATGCTCGTCTCCTTCATCAATTTCTTCACTTCGATCTTGGCGACGCTGGTGGTGTTCGCCGTCCTGGGCTTCAAGGCTAACATCATGAACGAAAAATGTGTCGCGGAGTAAGTTAAACATCTTGAACTGAGTCAAAAACAATAAAAAGAGCTGAACAAAAAAGTCTATTCTATCATATTCACTTGACATAGATGAGCTCATTTGGTTTCCCGCCGTTTTAAGGTTGTTTAAATCAGTTTTGTTTTGGTTCCAGTGTAGCCATGAACATACTGGCAGCCTAAAAACTCTAAAGCTTATAATTATTTCTGCTTTCAACACATTTAAAGAATTTTGTTTGAGCTGAATACAGCTGTGAAGATGATTTGAACCAAGATTCTAGATGTGCTGCTTAGCTCCAGTAAAGCTAGGCAACTAGCTATTGCTAGGTAGCTGTAAGCTAGGTAACAATGCTATTGCTGCATGCATTGTCACTTAGGTATCAATGCTACTTACTCTAGTGACACCAATGCTATAACAACAATGTTACTGGAGTTTCACTGATGCTATAAACTAGGTGCTAATGCTGTTGTTGCATGTTAGCATCTTAACATCTAGCTTATAGCATTGATGCTGCTCACTAAAGTAGCATTTATACTATGTGCTAAGTGCTAATGCTATTGCTGCATGTAGGCATGCAACATTAGCATTAGCACATATTCTAAAGCATCATGGATATCTAATCCAGTAACAGTGATATTATAACAACAATGTTCCTGCAGGTACCATTGTGCTAATGCTATTTGCATGTTAGCAAGCTAACACCTAGCGCATAGCATTGATAATACCTCAGTAGCAACAATGCTGTAAGCTATGTTCTTATGTTATTATTGCGTTGTAGCATGCTAACAGTGGCAGTTTTAACATGCTTTTGCAAAAACTTAAAATGTTTCAAAATATTTTGAAATGCACTCAAACATTATGGCTAATTAGCACATAACAAATAGTAGTCAAGTTGGTATTCTTG
Organism: Kryptolebias marmoratus; assembly: GCF_001649575.2. NCBI lineage: Eukaryota > Metazoa > Chordata > Actinopteri > Cyprinodontiformes > Rivulidae > Kryptolebias > Kryptolebias marmoratus. The sequence continues at coordinate 13,774,976 of NC_051433.1, read as the reverse complement.
GGGTTTAATTATTCTTCAAATATTTTTACTTGAATTTAATTTTTCAATGTTCAGTTATCGTTAATGTTGGGAACCTTCCAGTACAACTTACTAGTAATTATATTTTCATAGTTAAACTACAGCCCAGTCAGGCATTTTATAAATACTTTGCCTGAAATTACATAATTAAAACCCAATAAACATTATGTGGAGCTAATTTTTAATGTTGAGCGCATTCCCTGTCAGTGCCATACTTCACAGGTTTAAATAAATAATTCAGATCAGTGAAAAAAAATGTATTGTTCGTTGCACCACAGTTGATTATCCACAAAAATCTAAACACATAAACTCGTACGTGCTCACTGTTAATACCCTAATTGTAAATCAGGTTTTCCTGCATTTGTTTAGCTCAGTATCTTTGATTGATGATCTTTCTGCTCTTTTCGGTCATGTAGAAATGGAGAAAAGATCCTGGGATACATCAACTCCAACGTCCTGAGTCACGACCTCATTCCTCCACACGTAAACCTTTCCCACCTCACCATGTCGGACTACGCTGAGGTGTACAGCGTCATCAAGACCGTAAAGGAAGACGGCTTCGCCCAGTTGGGTCTGGAGCCTTGCCTCTTGGAGGACGAACTCAACAAGGTGAGTGTTTGCGTCCAGTCGGCTGAATTTCCAGCGCGGACGGTCTCTCACACCGCTGAATGACTCCCCGCAGGCTGTCCAGGGCACCGGCCTGGCCTTCATCGCCTTCACGGAGGCCATGACCCATTTCCCAGCATCCCCTTTCTGGTCAGTAATGTTCTTCTTCATGCTTATCAACCTTGGCTTGGGCAGCATGATTGGCACTATGACTGGCATCACCACACCTGTCCTTGACGCCTACAAAGTCCAGAAGGAGCTTTTCACAGGTACTCCCACGCCTCCTCACCATCACACTGACTCTTTGCCTACCTCAACCCCCACCCCCGTCCTCTAGAAGCTCTTCAAACTGCTTTCTGAGCTCTTAGAGAGCCTCATTGCATCAAAAGTCCTGAAATGGCCTTCGACGGGCTTTGGATCAATGCTCTCGTCTCGTCTGTGCACTTACTGTTTCCAGTGTGCTGCTGCATCGTGGCTTTCCTCTGCGGCCTGCTGTTCGTGCAGCGGTCAGGAAATTATTTTGTCACCATGTTCGACGATTACTCCGCTGGGCTGCCCCTCACCGTGGTGGTCATCCTGGAAAATCTGTCCGTCGCTTGGATTTACGGCACTAAGAGGTGAAAGCGGCTCCTAGTTCATTGCGTGGGTCGTACCAATCTAATTTTACTTTCAAGGTTTGACCAAAACAAACCACCAACAACTTGGTCATTTCTCAACTTTAAATGGTTTCACACTTTTGTCGTTTTCAGGTTCATGCAGGACCTGGAGGACATGTTGGGCTTTCGACCGTCAATTATTTACTTCTACCTCTGGAAGTATGTCTCCCCTATCTGCCTCATCGTCCTCATCTCAGCCACTGTCATAGAGATGACCATCAGCCCACCAGGATATAACGCCTGGGTTCAAGAGCTGGTGAGTGTGTGTTGTCTCATGTATAAAAATCACTTTGGACATTATTTATCCATTTAAATGGCACTGTGTCCGTCCTTCAAGGAATGCCAGACCTTCATATCAAACATAAAAGCCTAAATATGTCCACTTTACTGCTTGTTTGAGCTGAAGCAACTAATCCAAGCTGTCCATCTCCGTCTGTTTAGGCTCAGGAGCGCTTCCAGAGCTACCCTCCCTGGGCTCTGGTCATGTGCTTTGCTCTGATCGTTCTGGCCATGCTTCCTCTCCCCGTCGTCTTCGTCGCCCGCCACTTCAACTTGATGACGGACGGCTCCAACAAGCTGTCCGTCTCGTACCGCAAATCCATGATGAAGGACATCTCCAGCCTCGAGGAGCAGGACGAGGCCAGATTCATCCTGGGCGGCGCCAAGCTCGGTGACGCCCCGCCGTCGGGCCCAGGACGCAGGCCCTACGTGACGCCGAGGGGGAACACATCCTTGGATCCGAATTCTCTGTCTCCCAATGTCTGCTACGGCACAAGCTACCAGAACGCGGCGATAAGCCCCACCACGCCGACGACACCCGTTACACCTGAGTCGGACTCTTGAAGACCCCTCCCGCACTCAGGTTGTCCCGTCTCCGCCG